>NC_069499.1:1248123666-1248248666 GCF_027579735.1 Bombina bombina
TTCACCTATTTTTACATTTGTCCAAACTATATCACACGAGGAGGTGCCCTTGTCTTTGTGATTTTCATCATTGTATTTTACTATATAATTGTTAGACACACACAGACAGTTCCTCTTTTCCCTTTTTTTATTTTTACCTCTTATGATGTCAATATTGGCATATATAAAAACCATCTATGATACAAAATTTGATTGGTTGATGTGAAATAAGGCAGTTCTTTTTGATCGGGGGGCGGGCACATATACCTGTTAAATAGTTTGTTTGAATTGTTCATTTTCACCTAGTCTGATAAAGTGTGAGATCCCCAAAACATCACTTCATGCTTGATTTATATGATATTTGCAAGCATCCTGGTTGCTGTCTTGGTGGGGAGAGTGTGCATATATGTATATATATCCATACTTCTTATTTTTTGTTATCCTTTGTTGATATCTCTTCAACTAAAGAATAACAAGAAGAAAGCAAATTTGATAATAGAAGTACATTTAAAACTGGCTTTATCTGAATCATGAAAGAAAAATTGTGGGTTTCATGTCCCTTTAAGAAAAAGAAAAATCTTTAAAGGTTTCATAGGTGATGTCTCTAAAGCAGCATTTGGCTGAAGGAGAAGTTACACATTTCTTTTTATACTATTTTAATGATAGCCTAAAAATGATAGTGAATGATTTTAACATGATTTCTAATTCAAGACATATTTAAAAAATACTTCTCATCATTCATATCTCATACATACTAATTTGCAGTACACTCCTAAATTAGGAAATGACTCCTGTTGCCCCTCCTTTCCTTATTTATCTCTATGTAGGAAATAAGAGGTCACCCAAACCTTGCTCTCAAAAATGCCCAAACCCCACCAAATAGTACAAGCCAGCCCCTGCACTACCATGATCTTATTACATTTTGCTTATTCCTGGAGCACCCAGTCCATTTCCCCTTATATACCAAACATATTAAAAATAAGTGGGTTTTAACATATAACACAATTAATGTATTATAGTTTCCAAAGACAACACATTAAAAACATCAAAGGAAAAAGAAAGGAAGAAATAAAGGCTATGATGGAAAGTTGCAATATCACTTAACTTTCCTGCCTAATAGCTATAGCCATGGCCCCAAAAATGTAAAAGAAAGGAGACCAAAGGGTGAGACAGAAGAATAAAGATTGTACATTATGTTGGACTTAACAAGCAGAGTAGTATCCACAATTCATACAATCTAAAGGGATATTCCTGACACAAGCGAAGCAAACAGGGACACTCAAGCACTCAAAATCCCAAGCACTCAAAGGCATCCTTAGCTTACCGGCACATTTATATTTTCAATTATTTCAGATAAATTATACGTAAAACCCTCCTTTTAACAAAACGCAACTCTTTGCTCTACTGAGCAGGTTTGGTCTTTCCACAGAGCATCCGGCAACACTGTTTAGTCACAGTGTGCCCGGTCGCGCCATTAAAATGAATGAAGCTCGCTCCCGTAGCAGGAGCGAGCTACATTCATTTTAATGGCGCAACTGGGCACACTATGACTAGACAGTGTTGCCGGATGCGCTGCAGAATAACCAGACCTGCTCAATAAAGCAAAGAGTGGCGTTCTGGTAAAAGGAGGGTTTTACGTATAATTTATCAGAAATAATTGAAAATATAAATGTGCTGGTAAGCTAATGTTATATAATTCTGCACTATGTGCAGAATTATATAACATTAGTATGCAAGTGTACTGCCCCTTTAAAAGAGACATAACACCCAAAACTTTTCTTTCATGATGTAGAAAGAATATTCAATTTTAAACAACTTTCCAATCTACTTCTATTATCCAATTTGCTTCATTCTCTTGATATTCTTGGTTGGAAAGCATATCTAGATAGGCTCAGTAGTTGCTGATTGGTGTCTGCACATAGATGCCTCGTGTGATTGGCTCACACATGTGCATCGCTATTTCTTCAACAAAGAATATCTAAAGAAAGAAGCAAATTAGATAAAAGAAGTAAATTGGAATGCTGTTTAAAATTGTATTCTCTATCTGAATCATGAAAGAAAAATGTGGGGTTTCAGGCCCATTTAAGGTATTTTACTTAATTTTACTAAATAGATGCAAATTCTCTACATTTTTAGTTCAGTTAATATTACTACTATTTTTTTTTTCCTCGTGGTTTGAGAGGCACTGAAAAGGTTAAAGAAGTTGCAATTAATTCATAGATTCCGTGTGAAGGTAGAATTGATGTGCAGAAAATGGATATGCAACTGAAACTAGTAATTGCTGATTTTGCACATCTTTTATTGTAAGGCAGCAAAATACATAAAAAGCAATACATCTATTTTAAAAACAAAAATCAACAAATATATATTCAGGCAACAGAATGCCATATATCTTCAGTAGGAAGTTGTGACCTTATTAATGTTTCATAAACTAATAAATAATGATATCTACAAGTGACACCAGGCTTTGCTTATTTAGTTTTGCTGTAAAATGCTTTACATCTCTTCTCCTAATGTTATTAGAGAAGAAGACCGCTTTATCATTGCGCTCCCTGATACACGATCTGTCTTCAAGAATATGCTGAACAATTGTGTTTCCACAAGAAAATTAGATTAAAAAGGTATTTCATGTTATGAGTGCAGGAAGTAAACTGCAAATAAACAGGATCTTTATACAGAGAGTAAACGCTTTCAGTTCTGCATATGAAATTCTACTTGGAAATAACTCTGTTCTCCATCACTTTGCTGCACCAAGTTTATGACTTTGGTACTTCTAGAGCTATTTAACATTCATATGTTAAACAATGTAGTGAGAGGTGATGGACTTGTTTCTTGTGTCAGTTGACCTTAGGCAAATCACTTTGGGGCATATGTATCAAGCTCCGAATGGAGCTTGATGCCCCGTGTTTCTGGAGAGTCATCAGACTCGCCAGAAACAGCATTTATGAAGCAGCGGTGACAAAGACCGCTGCTCCATAACCTGTCCGCCTGCTCTGAGCAGGCGGACATACATCGCCGGAAATCAACACGATCGAGTACGATCGGGTTGATTGACACCCCCCTGCTGGCTCTTGTGAGCTGCTGGTGCAATGCTGAATACGGCGAGCGTATTGCTCGCCGTATTCAGCGAGGTCTGGCGGACCTGATCCACACTGTCGTATTAGGTCCGCCAGACCTTGATAACTATGGGCCTCTATCTCTGTGTTGCACTAGAATTTTAACATACTGTTTATGGATATGAGTGTGTGTGTATGTATGTGTGTGTATATAAATATATATATATATATATATATATATACATATATACTGTATATATATATATATATATATATATATATATATACCCACAAATATATATGATATACATATTTGAGTGTCTGTCTGTCTATCTATTTATCTGTCTATCTATCATCTATCTGTTGATTTTTAATCAGTTAATTGTCTACCTTCATTGTGCAGGCCAGCTTAAAGGGACATTAAAGGGATACTGAACCCAATTTTTTTTCTTTCATGATTCGGATAGAGCATGCGATTTTAAGCAACTTTCTAATTTACTTCTGTTATCAATTTTTCTTCGTTCTCTCTTTATTTGAAAAAGAAGGCATCTAAGCTAAGGAGCCAGCAAATTTGTGGTTCAGACCATGGACAGCATTTGTTTATTGGTGCTGTCCAATCAGCAAGGACAACCCAGGTTGTTCACCAAAAATGGGCCGGCATCTAAACTTAAATTCTTGCTTTTCAAATAAACATACCAAGAGAATGAAGAAAATTTGATAATAGGAGTACATTAGAAAGTTGCTTAAAATTGCATGCTCTATCTGAATCACAAAATAAAAAAAATGTGTGTACAGTGTCCCTTAAAATCCAGTTTTTTTCTTTCATGTTTCAGGTAGAGAATATCATTTTAAATACCTTTCCAATTTACTTCTATTATCAAATTTGCTTCATTCTATTGATATCCTTTGTTGAAAAAACAGCAATGCACATGGGTGAGCCAATAACATGAGGCATATATGTGCAGCCACCAATAAGCAGCTCCCAAAGGATACCAAGATAATGAAACAAATTAGATAACAGAAGTAAATTGTAAAGTTGTGGTAAAATGGCATTCTCTATCTGAATCATAAAATAAAAACAATTGGTTTCATGTCCCTTTAAGCAAAGTGCTGGAGTGCATTCTGGTTACTTTCAAATTTGTGGGCGGTATGGCATCTATCTAACTTTACCAGCAGTAAATTCAGTCTAAGAAATACCCCTTTAACAGAGAGGATGCCTTAAGTAACCAAGCACACATCGGAAGATAAACTTACATATATGGTTTGATTACAAGTGGTCGCTGTAAGCAATATCATGCATGAGCTAACTTTGGCATATATTACAAGTGGTCGCTATAAGCAATATCATACATGAGCTAACTTTGGCATGTATTACAAGTGGTCGCTATAAGCAATATCATGCGTGAGCTAACTTTGGCATATATTACAAGTGGTCGCTATAAGTAATATCATGCGTGAGCTAACTTTGGCATATATTACAAGTGGTTGCTATAAGCAATATCATGCATGAGCTAACTTTGGCATGTATTACAAGTGGTCGCTATAAGCAATATCATGCATGAGCTAACTTTGGCATGTATTACAAGTGGTCGCTATAAGCAATATCATGCATGAGCTAACTTTGGCATGTATTACAAGTGGTCGCTATAAGCAATATCATGCATGAGCTAACTTTGGCATATATTACAAGTGGTCGCTATAAGCAATATCATGCATGAGCTAACTTTGGCATATATTACAAGTGGTCGCTATAAGCAATATCATGCATGAGCTAACTTTGGCATATATTACAAGTGGTCGCTATAAGCAATATCATGCATGAGCTAACTTTGGCATATATTACAAGTGGTCGCTATAAGCAATATCATGCATGAGCTAACTTTGGCATGTATTACAAGTGGTCGCTATAAGCAATATCATGCATGAGCTAACTTTGGCATGTATTATAAGTGGTCGCTATAAGCAATATCATGCATGAGCTGACTTTGGCATGTATTACAAGTGGTCGCTATAAGCAATAACATGCATGAGCTAACTTTGGCATGTATTACAAGTGGTCGCTATAAGCAATATAATGCATGAGCTAACTTTGGCATGTATTACAAGTGTTCGCTATAAGCAATATCATGCATGAGCTAACTTTGGCATATATTACAAGTGGTCGCTATAAGCGTTATCATGCATGAGCTAACTTTGGCATATATTACAAGTGGTCGCTATAAGCGTTATCATGCATGAGCTAACTTTGGCATATATTACAAGTGGTCACTATAAGCAATATAATGCGTGAGCTAACGTTGGCATGTATTACAAGTGGTCGCTATAAGCAATATCATGCATGAGCTAACTTTGGCATGTATTACAAGTGGTCGCTATAAGCAATATCATGCATGAGCTAACTTTGGCATGTATTACAAGTGGTTGCTATAAACAATATCATGCATGAGGTAACTTTGGCATATATTACAAGTGGTCGCTATAAGCAATATAATGCATGAGCTAACTTTGGCATGTATTACAAGTGTTCGCTATAAGCAATATCATGCATGAGCTAACTTTGGCATATATTACAAGTGGTCGCTATAAGCGTTATCATGCATGAGCTAACTTTGGCATATATTACAAGTGGTCACTATAAGCAATATAATGCGTGAGCTAACGTTGGCATGTATTACAAGTGGTCGCTATAAGCAATATCATGCATGAGCTAACTTTGGCATATATTACAAGTGGTCGCTATAAGCAATATCATGCGTGAGCTAACTTTGGCATATATTACAAGTGGTCGCTATAAGCAATATCATGCATGAGCTAACTTTGGCATATATTACAAGTGGTCGCTATAAGCAATATCATGCATGAGCTAACTTTGGCATGTACTACAAGTGGTCGCTATAAGCAATATCATGCATGAGCTAACTTTGGCATATATTACAAGTGGTCGCTATAAGCAATATCATGTGTGAGCTAACTTTGGCATATATTACAAGTGGTCGCTATAAGCAATATCATGCATGAGCTAACTTTGGCATATATTACAAGTGGTCGCTATAAGCAATATCATGCATGAACTAACTTTGGCATATATTACAAGTGGAAATTAAACATATTTGCTTGAGTGCTATCAAATTAAGGTCTGACAGGTTTGCATGGAGAGCTATAGTAAAGTGCTCTGCCCCCCAGCCCCAAACAAATATAAGCAGAATGAAAGCAGCAGCTCTCCAAACATCTAAAAAATTACTGTTTATTCATCTCCATAGACCAGTAGAAGATTTTTGATTGTTTTTGAGTGAATGGACAGTTTGGATGAGATTCTGCTTTCATTCTTCAGATATATGAGGTGCTTGTCACAATGTGTAGCTGTCATGCTTAATCTATATAGAAGACATAAGGAGATTTTCTTTGTACCATCTCATACTTAATTATATTTGGTCCCCAGGGGAGAGAATACCATTGGTGCAGCAGGTGCAGTTGCACCAGTGCCCAAGTGCTTGGGGGGGCCATACCAGCCAGTCTATACGATAGGCATGTGCAGAGTGTGTACAGTTCTAATTGAGGGTGCTTTTTTATAGTGCAGGTTTTATCTATCTTCAAAATAATTATACAGAGCAGCATGTATATTATTACTAATAGTTACTACTGAGTTACCTTTAGGGGCCCAAAAAATAATTTTGCACCAGGGCCCTCTGTTGAGTAGGTCTGCTACTGGTCCTGATATATGTCACATTAGACGGCACTGCTCACAGATCTTGAAAGCCATTTGTTAAACTTGATTTTGCGGCCATACGTTACATCTAGTCATTGTTACCTTTGGGTTACACTGCCATTAGGCACACTTGTAAGTTTTGTTTCTATATTATATATTTTCTTCTGGGTTGTGGTGCCAAAACTTAACTTTACTTTTTAAGGGCTAGATTACAAGTGGAGCACTAAATGCAGAACGCAAGTGATAAAGCGTATTTTGTTGCTCTTTGCACTGGATGGAAAAAAGATCATGTATTATTAGTTGAAAGTAAACACGTTCGTTTGAGTGCAATCAATTGTAAGCTGCGTCAGGTGAGAGCGACTTCAGAGCTCTGTTTAAGTGCTACGTCAAAAAAAGTTGCAAAAAAACACATAAACAATACATTTAAAAGTACAGTTACACTCATAATAACACTTTCTAATAAAAATTTATTTTAAAATTTGCATTAAAATGTTATAAGGGCCCGATATGAGGTCTCAGGTGTTAGAAAAAAAGTTCTGCAAAGGGCTTTAAAGATAGAGATACATATGTGTCTAAATATGTAAATGTATGTATGTATATATATATATATATATATATATATATATATATAAAAGTTTATGTGTGTGTGTGTATGTATGTACTATATATATATTTATAAAAGAATATGTGCGTGTATATATATATATATATATATATATATATATATATATATATACAGGGAGTGCAGAATTATTAGGCAAATTAGTATTTTGACCACATCATCCTCTTTATGCATGTTGTCTTACTCCAAGCTGTATAGGCTCGAAAGCCTACTACCAATTAAGCATATTAGGTGATGTGCATCTCTGTAATGAGAAGGGGTGTGGTCTAATGACATCAACACCCTATATCAGGTGTGCATAATTATTAGGCAACTTCCTTTCCTTTGGCAAAATGGGTCAAAAGAAGGACTTGACAGGCTCAGAAAAGTCAAAAATAGTGAGATATCTTGCAGAGGGATGCAGCACTCTTAAAATTGCAAAGCTTCTGAAGCGTGATCATCGAACAATCAAGCGTTTCATTCAAAATAGTCAACAGGGTCGCAAGAAGCGTGTGGAAAAACCAAGGCGCAAAATAACTGCCCATGAACTGAGAAAAGTCAAGCGTGCAGCTGCCAAGATGCCACTTGCCACCAGTTTGGCCATATTTCAGAGCTGCAACATCACTGGAGTGCCCAAAAGCACAAGGTGTGCAATACTCAGAGACATGGCCAAGGTAAGAAAGGCTGAAAGACGACCACCACTGAACAAGACACACAAGCTGAAACGTCAAGACTGGGCCAAGAAATATCTCAAGACTGATTTTTCTAAGGTTTTATGGACTGATGAAATGAGAGTGAGTCTTGATGGGCCAGATGGATGGGCCGATGGCTGGATTGGTAAAGGGCAGAGAGCTCCAGTCCGACTCAGACGCCAGCAAGGTGGAGTACTGGTTTGGGCTGGTATCATCAAAGATGAGCTTGTGGGGCCTTTTCGGGTTGAGGATGGAGTCAAGCTCAACTCCCAGTCCTACTGCCAGTTTCTGGAAGACACCTTCTTCAAGCAGTGGTACAGGAAGAAGTCTGCATCCTTCAAGAAAAACATGATTTTCATGCAGGACAATGCTCCATCAAACACGCGTCCAAGTACTCCACAGCGTGGCTGGCAAGAAAGGGTATAAAAGAAGAAAATCTAATGACATGGCCTCCTTGTTCACCTGATCTGAACCCCATTGAGAACCTGTGGTCCATCATCAAATGTGAGATTTACAAGGAGGGAAAACAGTACACCTCTCTGAACAGTGTCTGGGAGGCTGTGGTTGCTGCTGCACGCAATGTTGATGGTGAACAGATCAAAACACTGACAGAATCCATGGATGGCAGGCTTTTGAGTGTCCTTGCAAAGAAAGGTGGCTATATTGGTCACTGATTTGTTTTTGTTTTGTTTTTGAATGTCAGAAATGTATATTTGTGAATGTTGAGATGTTATATTGGTTTCACTGGTAAAAATAAATAATTGAAATGGGTATATATTTGTTTTTTGTTAAGTTGCCTAATAATTATGCACAGTAATAGTCACCTGCACACACAGATATCCCCCTAAAATAGCTAAAACTAAAAACAAACTAAAAACTACTTCCAAAAATATTCAGCTTTGATATTAATGAGTTTTTTGGGTTCATTGAGAACATGGTTGTTGTTCAATAATAAAATTAATCCTCAAAAATACAACTTGCCTAATAATTCTGCACTCCCTGTATATATATACTGTATATCTGTGTGTGTGTACAGATTTATGTGTATATTTATGTAAAATATAGTTGGAGAGAACAATGGAAAATTAACATTTTATTACCTTATCTCTTCTATACCCCACTGGGAGTGTAATTTCTTCTGCTGGCTGTGTTTACACATTTTATGGCTTGGAACTAAGGCCAGAATAGGTGGGGATAAATTAGCTTGTTCAAATGCTGATATAAGGGTAAAGGAAATACTTGTAAACAATTTAATACACTCCAGCAGGTAAAGTGGATCATTGGGAACAAATTAAATGGGAGAAATGTTTTTGAGTAAACTGTCCCTTTAATTAAGAAATACGTTATTGCTAAATATGTATTTATATATTTATATAAGTATATGTGTGTGTATAAATATATATATTATTTATATATATATATATTGTATATATATATTAATATATATATATATATATATATATATATATATATATATATATATATATATATATATATATATATATATATGTGTGTGTGTGTGTGTGTTTGTGTGTACAGATTTATGTGTGTATTTATGTAATATATATATATATTCTATGGATTATTTAGAATATTCTACAGTATATTTAATTATTTTTAATATTTCATATTTCATATTTTAATAACATGCCTTACGATTAATACGTTTTTATGTGCGCCAACCTGACCATGTTAAAATCTAAATCACGAAAACCGATGCAGAAAACACATATTTTACATAGAAAATAATGCACTTTTTAATATTAAATATATATTTCCCTTCTATTTATAGCTTATATTGTTCATGTAAAATACCATGTAATATACATATCTATACCCGTATAGATGTAACTTGGAGATGTTGCGGGTTTGGTTCCAGATCATCTCAAGAAAGCAAATATAGCAATAAAGTGAGTCACCCTAATGTTTTGTGTCCCAGTGCATATAAAAGTTATATAATAAAAACTTACCTACCTACCTTAAAGGGACAAAATACTGTAAAATGGTTTTTCCCTTAATGTGTTTTTTTTTATACTTACATCAGAGTATAAAATGTATGAGAATTTGCTTTGTAATGTTTATTTGTGTATATGAAATAGCTGATTTTGTGTTTTGAAGCCACAACCTAATAAAATGGGCTGAGCTTGAAGGTATAATCAGATCTCATTACTTTATTACATTGTGTACATATACATGCTTTTTTATCTTATTTCTATCCATAAACCAAAGACCAATACTTGGAGAGAACAATAGAAAATTTACATTTTAATTACTTTATTTATACCCCACTGGGAGTATAATTTCTTCTGCTGGCTGTGTTTACACAGCTTATCTATGGCTTGGACCTAAGTCCAGAATAGCACAATAAAACAATTTATGCCTGTATATTTATAAGAACAGATATATAGGTATATATAGTTATAGGTATATGCAGATATATTTCGAAATATTTATTTAAAAATAAATAAAACCCATTCTGCTATGTGAAGAACATTGGAATGGGAAATATTCATATTTCATCTTGGGTTTAGCGATCTTGAACACATTATTAACGTTAAAGATAGTGCCTCCATTTAAATGCAGATTTTAATCATATTTGGCTAGATTATGAGTTTTTGTCGGTAATGGTGTGCGGGGCTAACAAGCATTTTTTTCTCACCGCTCACTTACCACAACGCTGGTATTACAGGTTTTTTTTAAACCGGCGTTAGCCGCAAAAAAGTGAGCGGAGAGCAAAATTTAGCTCCACATCTCACCTCAATACTAGCACTGCTTACGTTAGCGGTGAGTTGCTAAATGTGCTTGTGCACGATTTCAACATAGGAATCAATGGGGGAGAATCGGCTGAAAAAAAACCTAACACCTGCAAAAAAGCAGCGTTGAGCTTCTAACGCAGCCCCATTGATTCCTATGGGGAAATACTTTTTATGTCTACACCTAACACCCTAACATGAACACTGAGTCTAAACACCCCTAATATTACACTTATTAACCCCTAATCTGCCGCCCCCAACATCGCCGACACCTGCATTTTATTATTAACCCCTAATCTGCTGCTCCGGACACCACCGCCACCTACATTATCCCTATGAACCCCTAATCTGCTGCCCCCAACCTCGCCAACACCTACTTTTTATTTATTAACCCCTACTCTGCCGCCCCCAATGTCACCGCCACCTAACTACACTTATTAACCCCTAATCTGCCGCTGCCAAAGTCGCCGCCACTATAATAAAGTTATTAACCCCTAAATCTAACCCTAACAACCCCTAACTTAAATATAATTTAAATACATCTAAATAAAATTACTATTATTAACTAAGGCCTAGATTTAGAGTTCGGCGGTAGCCGTCAAAACCAGCGTTAGAGGCTCCTAACGCTGGTTTTGGCCGCCCGCTGGTATTTGGAGTCAGTGATTAAAGGGTCTAACGCTCACTTTTCAGCCGCGACTTTTCCATACCGCAGATCCCCCTACGCCATTTGCGTAGCCTATCTTTTCAATGGGATCTTTCTAACGCCGGTATTTAGAGTCGTTTCTGCAGTGAGCGTTAGAGCTCTAACGACAAGATTCCAGCCGCCTGAAAAAAGCAGGAGTTAAGAGCTTTCTGGCTAACGCCGGTTCATAAAGCTCTTAACTACTGTACCCTAAACTACACTAACACCCATAAACTACCTATGTACCCCTAAACCGAGGTCCCCCCACATCGCCGCCACTCGATTAAAATTTTTAACCCCTAATCTGCCGACCGCCACCTACGTTATACTTATGTACCCCTAATCTGCTGCCCCTAACCCCGCCGACCCCTGTATTATATTTATTAACCCCTAACTTGCCCCACACAACGTCGCCGCAAGCTACTTAAAATAATTAACCCCTAATCTTCCGACCGCAAATCGCCGCCACCTACGTTATCCCTATGTACCCCTAATCTTCTGCCCCTAACATCGCCGACCCCTATGTTATATTTATTAACCCCTAATCTGCCCCCCACAACGTCGCCGACACCTACCTACACTTATTAACCCCTAATCTGCCGAGCGGACCTGAGCGCTACTATAATAAAGTTATTAACCCCTAATCCGCCTCACTAACCCTATCATAAATAGTATTAACCCCTAATCTGCCCTCCCTAACATCGCCGACACCTACCTTCAATTATTAACCCCTAATCTGCCGACCGGAGCTCACCGCTATTCTAATAAATGTATTAACCTCTAAAGCTAAGTCTAACCCTAACACTAACACCCCCCTAAGTTAAATATCATTTTTATCTAACGAAATAAATTAACTCTTATTAAATAAATGATTCCTATTTAAAGCTAAATACTTACCTGTAAAATAAATCCTAATATAGCTACAATATAAATTACATTTATATTATAGCTATTTTAGGATTAATATTTATTTTACAGGTAACTTTGTATTTATTTTAACCAGGTACAATAGCTATTAAATAGTTAAGAACTATTTAATAGTTACCTAGTTAAAATAATTACAAATTTACCTGTAAAATAAATCCTAACCTAAGATATAATTAAACCTAACACTACCCTATCAATAAAATAATTAAATAAACTACCTACAATTACCTACAATTAACCTAACACTACACTATCAATAAATTAATTAAACACAATTGCTACAAATAAATACAATTAAATAAACTATCTAAAGTACAAAAAATAAAAAAGAACTAAGTTACAGAAAATAAAAAAATATTTACAAACATAAGAAAAATATTACAACAATTTTAAACTAATTACACCTACTCTAAGCCCCCTAATAAAATAACAAAGACCCCCAAAATAAAAAATTCCCTACCCTATTCTAAATTTAAAAAGTTACAAGCTCTTTTACCTTACCAGCCCTGAACAGGGCCCTTTGCGGGGCATGCCCCAAGAAGTTCAGCTCTTTTGCCTGTAAAAGAAAACATACAATACCCCCCCCCCAACATTACAACCCACCACCCACATACCCCTAATCTAACCCAAACCCCCCTTAAATAAACCTAACACTAAGCCCCTGATGATCTTCCTACCTTGTCTTCACCATGCCAGGTTCACCGATCCGTCCTGGCTCCAAGATCTTCATCCAACCCAAGCGGGGGTTGGCGATCCATAATCCGGTGCTCCAAAGTCTTCCTCCTATCCGGCAAGAAGAGGACATCCGGACCGGCAAACATCTTCTCCAAGCGGCATCTTCTATGTTCTTCCATCCGATGACGACCGGCTCCATCTTGAAGACCTCCAGCGCGGATCCATCCTCTTCTTCCGACGACTAGACGACGAATGACGGTTCCTTTAAGGGACGTCATCCAAGATGGCGTCCCTCGAATTCCGATTGGCTGATAGGATTCTATCAGCCAATCGGAATTAAGGTAGGAATTTTCTGATTGGCTGATGGAATCAGCCAATCAGAATCAAGTTCAATCCGATTGGCTGATCCAATCAGCCAATCAGATTGAGCTCGCATTCTATTGGCTGTTCCGATCAGCCAATACAATGCGAGCTCAATCTGATTGGCTGATTGGATCAGCCAATCGGATTGAACTTGATTCTGATTGGCTGATTCCATCAGCCAATCAGAAAATTCCTACCTTAATTCCGATTGGCTGATAGAATCCTATCAGCCAATCGGAATTCGAGGGACGCCATCTTGGATGACGTCCCTTAAAGGAACCGTCATTCGTCGTCTAGTCGTCGGAAGAAGAGGATGGATCCGCGCTGGAGGTCTTCAAGATGGAGCCGGTCGTCATCGGATGGAAGAACATAGAAGATGCCGCTTGGAGAAGATGTTTGCCGGTCCGGATGTCCTCTTCTTGCCGGATAGGAGGAAGACTTCGGAGCACCGGATTATGGATCGCCAACCCCCGCTTGGGTTGGATGAAGATCTTGGAGCCAGGACGGATCGGTGAACCTGGCATGGTGAAGACAAGGTAGGAAGATCATCAGGGGCTTAGTGTTAGGTTTATTTAAGGGGGGTTTGGGTTAGATTAGGGGTATGTGGGTGGTGGGTTGTAATGTTGGGGGGGGGTATTGTATGTTTTTTTTTACAGGCAAAAGAGCTGAAATTCTTGGGGCATGCCCCGCAAAGGGCCCTGTTCAGGGCTGGTAAGGTAAAAGAGCTTGTAATTTTTGTATTTTAGAATAGGGTAGGGAATTTTTTATTTTGGGGGTCTTTGTTATTTTATTAGGGGGCTTAGAGTAGGTGTAATTAGTTTAAAATTGTTGTAATATTTTTCTTATGTTTGTAAATATTTTTTTATTTTCTGTAACTTAGTTCTTTTTTATTTTTTGTACTTTAGCTAGTTTATTTAATTGTATTTATTTGTAGGAATTGTGTTTAATTAATTTATTGATAGTGTAGTGTTAGGTTAATTGTAGGTAATTGTAGGTAGTTTATTTAATTATTTTATTGATAGGGTAGTGTTAGGTTTAATTATAACTTAGGTTAGGATTTATTTTACAGGTAAATTTGTAATTATTTTAACTAGGTAACTATTAAATAGTTCTTAACTATTTAATAGCTATTGTACCTGGTTAAAATAAATACAAAGTTACCTGTAAAATAAATATTAATCCTAAAATAGCTATAATATAAATGTAATTTATATTGTAGCTATATTAGGATTTATTTTACAGGTAAGTATTTAGCTTTAAATAGGAATCATTTATTTAATAAGAGTTAATTTATTTCGTTAGATAAAAATGATATTTAACTTAGGGGGGTGTTAGTGTTAGGGTTAGACTTAGCTTTAGGGGTTAATACATTTATTAGAATAGCGGTGAGCTCCGGTCGGCAGATTAGGGGTTAATAATTGAAGGTAGGTGTTGGCGATGTTAGGGAGGGCAGATTAGGGGTTAATACTATTTATGATAGGGTTAGTGAGGCGGATTAGGGGTTAATAACTTTATTATAGTAGCGCTCAGGTCCGGTCGGCAGATTAGGGGTTAATAAGTGTAGGTAGGTGTCGGCGACGTTGTGGGGGGCAGATTAGGGGTTAATAAATATAACATAGGGGTCGGCGATGTTAGGGCAGCAGATTAGGGGTACATAGGGATAACGTAGGTGGCGGCGGTTTACGGAGCGGCAGATTAGGGGTTAAAAGTATAATGCAGGGGTCAGCGATAGCGGGGGCGGCAGATTAGGGGTTAATAAGTGTAAGGCTAGGGGTGTTTAGACTCGGGGTACATGTTAGAGTGTTAGGTGCAGACGTAGGAAGTGTTTCCCCATAGGAAACAATGGGGCTGCGTTAGGAGCTGAACGCTGCTTTTTTGCAGGTGTTAGGTTTTTTTCCAGCTCAAACAGCCCCATTGTTTCCTATGGGAGAATCGTGCACGAGCACGTTTTTGAGGCCGGCCGCGTCCGTAAGCAACTCTGGTATCGAGAGTTGTATTTGCGGTAAAAATGCTCTACGCTCCTTTTTTGGAGCCTAACGCAGCATTTGTTTGAACTCTCGATACCAGAGTTAAATTTATGGTGCGGCCAGAAAAAAACCCGCGGAGCGTTAACAGCCCTTTTACCGCCAAACTCCAAATCTAGCCGTAAATTATTTAAAGCTAAATACTTACCTAGAAAATAAATCCTAAGATAGCTACAATATAACTAATAGTTACATTGTAACCATTTTAGGATTTATTTTTATTTTACAGGCAAGTTTGTATTTATTTTAACTAGGTAGAATAGTTATTAAAGTTATTAACTATTTAATAACTTCCTAGTTAAAATAAGTACAAATTTACCTGTAAAAGAAACCCTAACCTAAGTTACAATTACACCTAACACTACACTATAATTAAATTAATTACCTAAGCTAACTACAATTAATTACAATTAAATTAAATAAACTAAAGTACGAAACCCCCTCCCACTAAATTACAGAAAATAATAAAATAATTACAAGAATTTTAAACTAATTACACCTAATCTAATCCCCCTAATAAAATAAAATAAAAAAGCCCCCCAAAATAATAAAAATCCCTACCCTATACTAAATTATAAATAGGGCCTTTCGCGGGGCATTGTCCCAAAGTAATCAGCTCTTTTACCTGTAAAAAAAAAAAATACCCCCCCCAACATTAAAACCCACCACCCACACACCCAACCCTACTCTAAAATCCACCCAATCACCCCTTAATAAAACCTAACACTAACCCCATAAAGATCACCCTACCTTGAGTCGTCTTCAACCAACCGGGCAGAAGCGGCCCTCAAGAAGGCCAGAAGTCTTCATCCGATTCGGGCAGAAGAGGACCTCTCTTCATCCAGGCGGCATCTTCTATCATCATCCATCTGGAGCGGGTCCATCTTCAAACCATCCGTCGCGGAGCATCCTCTTCCATCCAACGACTAACACTAAATGAAGGTACCTTTAAGTGACATCATCCAAGATGGTGTCCCTTCAATTCCGATTGGATGATAGAATTCAATCAGAATTAAGGTAGAAAAAATCCTATTGGCTGATCCAATCAGCCAATAGGATTGAGCTCGCATTCTATTGGCTGAACTTCAAACCTATTGGCTGATTGCATCAGCCAATAGGATTTTTAAGGCTTTTTGAGGCTAACGCAAGACTCGTAATCTAGGGGATTTTTTGTTAAAATGACATAGGAAGTTAGTCTATTTATTTTATGTGTATAAATGCAAATCACGTTAGTATCATTTTATACAAATATGTAGGCTCAATTACCTAATGAAAAGCGAATGTATAAATATGTTTATATTTAATAATTTACATTTTCTGTAGCTGTAAACCTTAATATATTTTATGTCCCTCTCTTCTTTCTCTTGATGGTTCTCATTGTAATTTAAGGACCAGTCAAAACAGTAGATTTGCATAATAAACAAATACATGATAAAAAGACAACTCTATAGCATAGTCTGAACTTTAAATGAGTAGTAGACTTTTTTCTGACAAATTTCAAAGTTATGTGTATTTCCACTTCCCTTGTATCATGTGAAAACCATTAGCCAATCACAAATACATATACGTATATTCTGTGAATTTCTGCACATGCTCAGTAGGAGCTGGTGACTCAAAACGTGTCAATATAAATAGACTGCATATTTTGTTAATGGAAGTAAATTGGAAAGCATGCTCTATCTGAATTATGAAAGTTTATTCTGACTTGAGTGTCCCTTTGAAAACATGGTCACCAAAATACTAAAAATAAAAACTTATGCAAAGTTGTTGTTTTTTTCTGAACAGAAATGATTATTATCTCAGCACTTGCAAATTTTGATTGGCTCTTAAAGATGGATTTGTTTGTAAGCAATATATAAAAACGCAAGAACTATTGACAGGAAGTTAAACACCATAAGACTAAAATGAATGATTTTGAACTGTCCTTGTTCACTCTTGCCTAGATTTAGAGTTTGGCGGTAGCCGTCAAAACCAGCGTTAGAGGCTCCTAACGCTGCTTTTTACCGCCCGCTGGTATTTGGAGTCAGTCAGGAAAGGGTCTAACGCACACTTTCCAGCCGCGACTTTTCCATACCGCAGATCCCCTTACGTCAATTGCGTATCCTATCTTTTCAATGGGATCTTTCTAACGCCGGTATTTAGAGTCGTGGCTGAAGTGAGCGTTAGAAATCTAACGACAAAACTCCAGCCGCAGCAAAAAGTCAGGAGTTAAGAGCTTTCTGGGCTAATGCCGGTTCATAAAGCTCTTAACTACTGTGCTCTAAAGTACACTAACACCCATAAACTACCTATGTACCCCTAAACCGAGGTCCCCCCACATCGCCGCCACTCTATTAAAATTTTTTAACCCCTAATCTGCCGACCGCACACCGCCGCCACCTACGTTATCCCTATGTACCCCTAATCTGCTGCCCCTAACACCGCCGACCCCTATATTATATTTATTAACCCCTAATCTGCCGCCCCCAACGGCGCCTCCACCTACCTACAATTATTAACCCCTAATCTGCCGACTGGACCTCACCGCTACTATAATAAATGTATTAACCCCTAATCCGCCTCACTCCCGCCTCAATAACCCTATAATAAATAGTATTAACCCCTAATCTTCCCTCCCTAACATCGCCGACACCTAACTTCAAGTATTAACCCCTAATCTGCCGACCGGACCTCACCGCTATTCTAATAAATTTTTTAACCCCTAAAGCTAATTCTAACCCTAACCCTAACACCCCCCTAAATTAAATATAATTTAAATCTAACGAAATAAATTAACTCTTATTAAATAAATTATTCCTATTTAAAGCTAAATACTTACCTGTAAAATAAACCCTAATATAGCTACAATATAAATTATAATTATATTTTAGCTATTTTAGGATTAATATTTATTTTACAGGCAACTTTGTAATTATTTTAACCAGGTACAATAGCTATTAAATAGTTAATAACTATTTAATAGCTACCTAGTTAAAATAATTACAAAATTACCTGTAAAATAAATCCTAACCTAAGTTACAATTAAACCTAACACTACACTATCAATAAATTAATTAAATACAATACCTACAATTATCTACAATTAAACCTAACACTACACTATCAATAAATTAATTAAATACAATACCTACAAATAAATACAATAAAATAAACTAACTAAAGTACAAAAAATAAAAAAGAACTAAGTTACAAAAAATACAAAAATATTTACAACGATTAGAAAAATATTACAACAATTTTAAACTAATTACATCTACTCTAAGCCCCCTATTAAAATAACAAAGACCCCCAAAATAAAAAAATGCCCTACCCTATTCTAAAATTAAAACAGAAAAGCTCTTTTACCTTACCAGCCCTTAAAAGGGCCCTTTGCGGGGCATGCCCCAAAGAATTCAGCTCTTTTGCCTGTAAAAAAAAAAACATACATTACCCCCCCCAACATTACAACCCACCACCCACATACCCCTAATCTAACCCAAACCCCCCTTAAATAAACCTAACACTAAGCCCCTGAAGATCTCCCTACCTTGTCTTCACCACACCGGGTCCCGATCTGTCCAGAAGAGCCTCCGATGTCTTGATCCAAGCCCAAGCGAGGGGCTGAAGACATCCATCCTCCGGCTGAAGTCTTGATCCAAGCGGGCAGAAGAGGACATCCGGACTGGCAAACATCTTCATCCAAGCCGCATCTTCTATGTTCTTCCATCCGATGATGACTGGCTTATCTTCAAGACCTCCAGCGCGGATCCATCCTCTTCTTCCGACGACTAGACAACGAATGAAGGTTCCTTTAAGGGACGTCATCCAAGATGGCGTCCCTCGAATTCCGATTGGCTGATAGGATTCTATCAGCCAATGGGAATTAAGGTAGGAAAATTCTGATTGGCTGATGGAATCAGCCAATCAGATTCAAGTTCAATCCGATTGGCTGATCCAATCAGCCAACCAGATTGAGCTTGCATTCTATTGGCTTTTCCGATCAGGGGGGAATCGTGCACGAGCACGTTTTTGAAGCTGGCTGCGTCCATAAGCACCGCTGGTATTGAGAGTTGCAGTGGCGGTAAATTATGCTCTACGCTCCCTTTTTGGAGCCTAACGCACTGAAAACGCAGCCATTCTGTGAACTCCAAATACCAGCGGTATTTAAAAGGTGCGGCCAAAAAAAAAGCATGCGTAGCTAACGCACCCCTTCTAACGCAAAACTCCAAATCTAGGCCTCTGTTTCTAGTAAACTAGAATGTAGATTAATATAAAGGAATTTGCTATTTAACAAAAGGATGAAACATGATTACAGCTATGAACTTCATTAAGGACTGATTTCATTAAAATTTGAACTCTTTTTCTCATAACCACTTCTAGACATTTCTAAAGTTTTACTGTTCAAATCAATATTTTATTTTTGTTAAATGTGTTCTGTGCAGCCAGCATTACAAATGTTAATGATTCTATTATGGGATCATAATTTCAAGATATCCTAGCCTTCAGAATTCTGTGCAGAATGTCATTTCCTGGTTCTATTAAAATGAACGAACACATGTACATTTATATCTGGCAAACTATCATCTAAATTCATAAGCTATTTCTCATGTGTCAGAAATCTATGTTGGTTTCCCATTTTCTTTGCTTCAGAAAAAAAAATAGAGTTTCACATTTATCACTCTGGGGATATAAATGAGAAGCACACGCTCTCCACTTCATTCACTTTAGACTAATATCCTCGGCACAATTTAAATCCCATCTCTTCAAGGCTATTCAGTAAAAGACTGGCACAAATTTACCCCGTAAGCAGTGGGAACCCCTCTCTTCCATCCATTGTGTTAGCAAGATTGACAGATTGATTCACTTGAGACAGTTTGTAGCTCACATAGCTGTCTACAGTTGCTTATTATAGGATAACAAATAGTTTCTATACCTTTTAAAACAGCTATATTATCAACCGAAAAGAAATGTTTTTATTTACAATATGTATTTGTAGACTAAAGCATTTGGAGTATAATTATTCAACTTTTTTTTTAACTTGAATTTTATTTATTTTTATTCTGTTAAATACAGAAGCTGAAGGCACTCTTCAGATAAATGTAAAATGGTATTATATACAATATATACTAGTAGTAAAGCCGATGTAGACACTATATTCATCTATCCCTATCCCTCTGACACTATCCCTCTATCTCTGTCCCTATCCCTCTAGCCCTATTCCTCTATCCCTATATCCCTGTCCCTATCCATCTGTCCCTATCCCCCTGCCGCTATCCCTATGTTCCTATCCGTCTATCCCTGTCCCTATTCCTCTGTCCCTATTCCTCTGTCCCTATCCCTCTGCCCTTATCCCTCTGTCCTTATCCTTCAGTCCATATCCCTCTGTCCCTGTCCCTCTATCCCTATCCCTTTGTCCCTCTATCCCTTTGTCCCTGTCCCTCTGCCCCATCCTTCTGTCCCTATCCCTCTGTCCCTGTATCCCTATCCCTCTGTCCCTGTTCTTCTGTCCCTGTCCCTCTGTCCCTATCCCTCTGTCCCTATTCCTCTGTTTCTGTCCCTATCCCTCTGTCCCTCTCCCTTTTACTCTTTCCCTATCCCTCTGTCCCTGCCTCCTGTCCCTCTGTTCCTGTCCCTCTGTCCCTGTCACTATGTCCCTGTCACTCTGTCCCTCTCCCTATCCTTCTGTCCCTATCCCTCTATCCCTGTCCCTCTCCCTTTTACTCTGTCCCTATCCCTCTGTCCCTGCCTCCTGTCCCTCTGTTCCTGTCCCTCTGTCCCTGTCACTCTGTCCCTGTCACTCTGTCCCTCTCCCTATCCTTCTGTCCCTATCCCTCTATCCCTGTCCCTATCCCTCTGTCCCTGATTCCCCTTCAAACAGCTCTCTACCCCCCCTTCTTACTATTTCTGCCATCTTTTGAACTGGCAGTTGCCTGCCAGTACCTATGACCCCCTTTTGTTTTCTTTTTTTTAAAGTTTCTGTAGTGTAGTGGTCCCACCAGCTCCCACCCTCCCGCAATCAACATTTAGTCCCCCCCGCACCACCAAACCCATTTTTTGTAGTGTAGCTGCCCCATCCCTCCCTGTTCCTTTGATCTCTTTTTAGCGTAAGGCCCTCTCACTCCCTTCCCCCCCCCTCCACTGCTGAGCTGCCTACCTACCACCCGCCTACCGCCCACACCTCCCACCGGCACCAGCAGAAGATCGTTACAGACGGTGACACACACAGTGTGATCAGGCATCTGCCCTCATATGGAGCCAGAGCACCAATCGCACTCCGGCTCCATATGCAGAAGATGCCGGAAGCTTCAGGAGCTCCAGCTCTCGGCTGTAACATAACAGCTGAGAGTGCTGGAGCTTCCTGAAGCTATCTCGAGCTGCAGGCTGCACGCGCAACTGACGACGACGATGGGTGCATTACAAACGCGATTATAGTGTGTACATAAATATATACACATAGGTGTGTGGAGCACATTTAATTAGTGTTTACACCATGGGGGTTTTTTAGGGGACAAAATACATTAATTTTAATTTATTTTAATGGAAATAAAATCAAACAAAGCAAAGTTTTAAGTGAAAAGCTTTAATTAAATAAACATACTTTTCCATTTCCAAGTAGTGATACCAGGCCCTCAAAATTAGTATATACTGATAACCAGAGAACTCAAGCCCTCTACATGCAGATCTGCAGCAGCGACTCCCAGCCCTGCCCACATAGGTCACCTGCTGCAGTGCAGGGAGATAGTAACTTGCTAGGGCACTCTTTTTATTAAGCTGTAGCACAGCTGTGGGGGCCTCAGCAATTGAAATGCTAGTTAAGTAGCTGTGGTAGCTATTTAGCCAGTCTGCCACCTAAAGTATTACAGACTTAAATCACCCCAATCCGATTCAATTTGCCAGGGAGGCATTGTTTGTGCAATATTGAATTCAGGAAGCAGATGCTATGTGCTCACCACAAAGCTAGGTAGATGAGGTTCAGGATAAGGAACCTTGTCCACCTGACAAATAATAAATGAAGGCCATTGACTCTTGTGTTGTTGAAGCTGCCGACATAACACTAAAAATTGTTAAAAACATGGAATCTACAATTACCAAATACTCAATGGCAACTGCAGCAATGAGAGTGGGTTAATTGAACCCCGGTCTAGTGGGTGCGCCAGGCCACTCATTCCAGTTTCCCCTGTCTGTCACCCCCTGATGGCGTCCCTGATCAGGGTTGCGGATAACTGCTGTATTACCATGTAAATATAGTTGTAGGTATCAGTTAAAATGTTTTGGCTACAGGGTTGGTGATTTGATTTTTTTTGAGTTAAACAATGTGCTGATTAAACAATTGCTTTAAGCAATACTGCACTGCATTTCTAATTTCATATAAAACACAAATTATCACTGCATAAATCAAGTAAAGCCAAAGTGCATTTTATTTGCATAAATAAAACAGATGGTTCTAGATTCGAAGTGGTGCGCTAAATTTGCATAAATAAAACAGATGGTTCTAGATTCGAAGTGGTGCGCTAAATTTAGCATGTGCAATATTAAAATACTAGTCCTAAAGCCCTCTCCTTCCCCCCTCTCTCTCTCTCCCTCTCCCCTCTCTCCCCCCTCTCTCTCCCCCCTCTCTCCCCCTCTATCTCTCTCCTCTCTCCCCCCCTTTCTCTCTCTCCTCCCTTTCTCTCCCCCTCTCTCTCCCCCTCCCTCTCTCCCCCTCTCTCTCTCCCCCTCTCTCTCCCCCCTCTCTATCTCCCCCCTCCCCCCCCCTCACTCTCTCCCCCTTCTCTCTCTCCCCCTCTCTATCTCCCCCCTCTCTCTCTCTCTCCCCTCTCTATCTCCCCCCTCTCTCTATTTCCCCCCCCTCTCTCCCCCTCTCTTCTTTTGCTCTCTCTCCCCTTTTCTTTTGCTCTCTCTCTCCCCCTCTCTTTTGCTCTGTCTCTTTCCCCCTCTTATTTTTTCTCTCCCCCTCTATTTTGCTCTCTCTCCCACCTCTCTTACTCTTTCCCCTCTCTTATCCTATCTTTAGCTCTTTCCCATCCCTTTGGTTCTCTACCCCCCTCTCTATCTCTCTCCCCTCTATCTTGCGTGCGTGACCATGCCCGGCTCCGCCCCTTCACACCCAGCCACATCCCTTCTCGTCTGAGCATGCCCCCGCTCTACGGCCAGGTGTGTTTGTCCTCGTGCTGTCTCTACTGCACATGACAGCTTCAGACAAACACACTTGACCTTTTATATTATAGGATTGTGTCTGCATTAACTTGCGTGTGTATTACAAGTTGAAAGTATATGCTTTTCTGAAGACCTTGCTTAAAGGGTTAGGGCTAAAAATCTGTTGCATTAAACACAATATAAATACTTTAAAACAAAGCTTTACACTCATATATTTACATATATATATATATATATATACATCTAATAAAAATAATCATATAAATATTTAAAACGTTATAAGGGTTAAAAGCTAAATGGTTTATGACAAGGTGTTTGAATGAAAAGGGCTATAATGAATATATACATACATTTACATGTGTATGTTTTAATATATATATATATATATATATATATATACATACATATATATATATATATAAATATATATATAGTTCTTGCTTCTGATAAAGGGTCCCTTTGGTGAGGGCAAAGCCCTCAGTAGGTAGTACCTTTGTAGAGAGAACACCCAGCAATTTTTGGTGATCTATAACCAGCTTAACATATCAGCACCGCTGATCGTTATTACATGAACTACTATGCTTGCTGCCCCTCTGCTTCTCTGCCTATATGTGTCACATGAACTGCTACTCTGCTACTAATATTTCTCCATAATTGATTGTTTTCAATGTGCGCTTTTGCTTAACTGTCTGGAGATCAGTGTGGTGTCATCTTGTATGGATTTCATGGGAAATGGACTTTGAAATATAGGATTACTGTATAAACCTATTTGTGTTCTACTGTGAAGGCTTAAGAAGACAGGCATTTACCAATCCTCTTCTTTAACTTACCCTATGAGCTCATACCATGGAAACAGGACTATGTTCTGTTCCGAATGGCCATTGGTAGATAGTTACCGTTTTTAGACTTAGGCACTTTTTACTCATTTCTATTTATATGTGTTATTTACTAATAAATAGAGGGTTTTTTTGCAATTTACTTACTAACATATTAATGTTTATGGGAGAGGCGTTTATATTCCTTAGACCATCTCTGATGACTTTATCACCTTTGTACTTTTATTAATGGTTATTGCTGGCACAGGACATACTTTTTCTTGTTTTTTTCTTGTTTCAGAACACTTTAGAATGAAACACAACAGAATTTCTTCTGGTTTTAAGATTAAAATTCTGGAACAAATACCCCCATGTATAGATGAATGCACTAGACTAACTAAATTGAGACAAAGTGAGACCAAGTGGATTCGCAAATTGGGGAGTCTCTCCCCTCAGGGGCTTAACATCGATATTGATTTAGGAGCTTTTATGATCTAGTGAGTAGACAAAAGAGTATTTATACGTATGTATACGTATGGAAACAATTATATAATTTTAGAATACATCAGCTCAATATCTATCTCCAGATCCTTTAAAATCACACAACATCTTATAGTGCCAGTGACACATTAGTCTACTTATTATAGAGACAACTTTCCATTTCAGTCAATCACACTATTTTTAGCAGAATGATGTACACATGTGGCCATATCAAGACCCTTTAGGGTATACAGTTATATTGATATTCATACTGTCTGTTAGGCGACAGTTCACTTTTTTAATAGTCATAATAATTTTTATGTCTTTTTAGGCTACTATTGATAAAGTTTCACCTTTTAAAAGCAGCTTTTATAATTATGTCAGATGCATTATAAGAAGTACCCTCTTATACGACCATATCACCAAGTTACTTTATTTTATAATATTTATTTATTTGTTTAGCATACAAACGTAGTGATTGTAATGATACTAGTATAAGTTTTAGATAATGCAGGAAAGCTTCTCTCGTGACAATAGTCATTGGCTAGTACACTCACTTTTCCCTATTTTTCTTGTTATCGCTTCATATAGAAATATGTGTTAATGCATTATTATGTTTAATTATGTACAATATCACATTGCACTAGTTTTAGCTCAACTTATAGAAAATTGGCATTTTGTATTTTTGCTGAGAGAGCTTTAGGGGTCTTCCTAACCGGAGAGATAAAACAACAGTGATGACACACACGCTACTGATCACCAATGAACCCTTGAGAAAGTCAGCTAGCGTGCTGATGAAACGCATAGGGGCATGGCTAAGGAAGCAGCGTGTTGTGTTTGACAACTATGGACGGAGATACACTATTTTTATTGTGTTTAGTTTGTTGTGCTATGCAATTTTGGATTACTGACTCAGTGGCATGGACTGTGTTAACAACATCTACGGTATCCACATTAAGCTGCAGGCGGCCAAGTGAGGGACCCATCCGGTTTGTGGAGTCTTGCTTTCCACTGACTGCTGGAGTATATCCATAGATGTGCAGTTTTTATTCTCACTTCTTGTAAGTGTAATTTGTTTGCCATGCGTGTTAACTTATATTAAAGTGTATCTTAAAACCGTGGATGTGCTGTGTTTTTTCTCTTCACATACTGAAAACTAACAGTCAATAAACCTCAATAGATATTGGTTTTTCAGTGACTCTCTGTAATCATTTAAAAGTATGATGACTACTCAATCACATATTAACTATGAAATGCTTATAAATTCCTGTTTTCAGGACTGTAACCCATTTAAGGCCAATTTGCCATGTGATGCTGTGATATATTACTTGATGAATCACAGCTTCATTATTTTTAGTATAGTTGTAAATTATTATTGATGAGCTGTATGTTTTCCTTAAAAAATGCCTTTGAAATTATATGAATGTTTATTATGAGTAACCCCATGTGATCCCCTTAAAACATTGACTGCCTCATGTACTTGTCTTTTTTAAATGACCTCTTTAAACCATTTGAGCAAGTCAGACATCTAATTGCCTTTTAACATCACAGTAGGGATCATGGAGCCTACATCTCTAATAATCATGGTCTTGAGTCTGATTGCAAAACCTTAGAATCACTGCTTCAGAATAATTTGAGACAAATTACATGCTATATATAAAATTATATTAATCACTGTTACGTAGGGTAGAGGAAAATGATCACTTTGGTTAAGGTTAATGTATTATACAGTTGTCAGTTTCTTGAAACTATCCATTTTTCACATAAATGTCCTGACATAAAATTATTGGCATATATTATTTGCAGAACCATCAAACACAGCAGTAATATATCTCTAATGGTATGGGAATTTATAAATAGATAAGAAAACCAGAGAATAACTTTTATTGTTTTTTAACTCTTTTTTTCAAACAAAAATACAATGTAATGTTTTATTTTAACCCCTTAAGCTAAATGGACTTAAGTACTATGTCACACAGTACTTTGCCCAGTGTACTCTGTTGACATAGCACCTGCGTCCAACAGTGTGGCTCTTGCTGCAGCCCTCCCTGTTAGCTTTGACAGCAGACTGCAGCCAGGAGCAAAAGGCATCTGCCTTTATAAGGTAAGGAAGAACTGATTGTTCATCCTTTCCCATATGAAGGCAGATTGCCCATACAGAGAGTGACACTCTCTGTCACTGTTTGTATCTGCTTGCAGAGATGCCATGGGTGGTGTGGGAGGGCAATGAGGGAGGTGGGCTGGCAGTGCATTGCAAGAGGTTGAAAGGAGGAAATGAAGGGGAGGGTTCCCTACACTACAAAAACATGTTTTTGGTGGGGGAGGGATGGGTTTCTTATGCTTTAGAAAACATTTTTATTAATAAATAAATAAATACATTTAAAAACTGTAATAAGAGAAAAAGTATAAACTGGGTAATGACAGACAGTTTCTAGTGAGAGGGGAAGGGTTAAAGAGCTTTTTGGGAGGGATCAAGAAGGTGGGAAGGTTGAGGAGGGAAAAAAATAAATTAAAAACAAATTGCCCTAGAAATGCAAGTACCTAAGATGGTGGTGAGTGACCATGGAGGGGGGGGGGGATCAGGTAGGGATCTGGGGTGGGGGGTAATCTCTACATTACAGCTAAAATTAACCTTACAAGCTGCCTAAGTAACCACTTCACTGCTAGAAATAATAGAAGTGTGGTGAACACAAGTAATTAGTGGCCTTCTAATTACCAAAAAGCAATGTCAAAGCCAAGCATGTCTGCTATTTCTGAACAAGATTGATCCCAGAAAGGCTTTTACAACCTTTTGTCTTATGACTTCACAAGTCGTGTGTAAATAATTTTAGCAAGGAACCCAACGTTTTTGAAATGATTAACAATTTTTTTAATATGATCACATTTGTCGGAAAAATGGTGGTATGAAATTGACCAAAATGGGCCTTGATCAATACCTTGATCTGTAAATTAAAAGAAAAAAACAAGGCTCTATTTCTGTTTAAATGGTACTTTTGGGCAAGTTTCTCTCTGAAGTTCCCGGTACTAAAGAAGTTAATGACAATGAAGCAACAGCTTATTAAACAAAAAGCTTAGGGCCAAATTACAAGTGGAGCACAATGTAGAGCTTTCGCTAGAGTGCTAATTATGCTAGATATAAACTGTTTGAGCTTGTCAGTTTAGCGCGCATATAAGAAGTTGAAAGTAAAAAGCTTTTCTAATCTACTTCTAGTGCAACTAAAATATCATGCACACAATAACGTATTCCCCATAAAAGTCAGTGGAGCAAAAAAAGTGGGAAAAAACCACTCATACTCGCGCTCTAACCCAAATCACTATAAGACCCCCTACTCTGAAAACTCCTAAACCACCACATAGCCCATCGCAAAGTCCCCACTACACTATCAACCCCTACTGCCACCACCACATCACATAGTAACCCCCTAACATCTTAAAACCTAACACCCCCTGTTTCATAGCTATATACATGACCTCACGGCTGCAACATCTATAAATAGTGTTAAGCATTCCTGGTTTATAATATCTAGAACATTGTGCTGCATCTTCGTACAATAATAGAAATACTATTCAGTAAAGAAATCTTGCTCAATACAATGAGGTTTGTAACTTTTGCAGATATTTTACACCTCATAAATTAGTTTCATGATTTGCAGAATGAAAACTGCTAAAATCCTGATATAGAAAATTATTTCAAGTACTGTTCTTGTTTTCCGCAGAAAACTTCAATCACAATTTATTTAAAGCAGTGTTTTAGCTTTTTTTCAGGATGAAAAGGTTGTTTTTCACTTCGGGGTAGTCCATAAAAACCCTCTTTTTTTTCCCATTGAGCCGAAAAGATCTTGGCATTTACAATATGAGTTTGGGTCACTTTCAATGGCTTTGTGAGAATTTTTTTTATAATTCGACACCTTTAGAGAACTCTAACACTATTTGTAAGCAGTCTATTTGCTTGCACATATGTTAAACACTCTAAAATAGTCATTGGGGACATACTAAATATTTAACATACATGGTATTGATTCATTAAACCTCAATTCATTTCTATTAGAGAAGCTGTATACAGGGAACAAGGCACACATTTACATATGTATCGAGACATATACATATGTATAAGGATATCATGTACTGCTAAGGGGATCTGCGGGAAAACTCACTTCAGGACCCTAACATCTACAAGTGGTGTGTTTTATTTTTCATTTTTAACATTGGGTTGTAAATCACACTCACACTGTCGTGATTGTCATTAACAGTACTGGCGTTATTAAAATCCTGTTTTTAAAGGAGATTGCTTAGTAGATATGTACATTCATTTTCAGACGAATACACATTCCTTATGAAAATCAGATTTTTGTTTTGTTTAAGCGAAACAAATATCTGAATGAATGCACCAATGAAAAGAAAGAAAAGAAAAATATATTGATAAAAATCATCACTATTCATTTGTTTACTTTATTTTTTAAAGTGATTAATACTTATCGTACTTCAAGGGATAAACATACATAGCAGCTAATGTTACAACATCACTCATATTTCTTTAAAGGGACATTAAACACAAATACATGCTAGATAGAATGATGCATTCAAAGAAAAAAATAGTCTGAGAATAACGTTAATGTTTTTTTTTTTTTTTTTAAATTTCATTAGTTGTTTAAATAGTGACAAAATAAGTGTAAAATGTTAATGTCTATAAAACAATGGGAGCTGCCGTGTTGTAACTTAGGTTACCATCTGTGCTGTGGCCAAATAGGGACATTTATAAATAGGTCACTTAAGTGTGCAACCAATGGCAAAATAAATAAATAATGAAAGTATATTGTAGAGGTTTTTTTATATATACTATTTATCATTTTATATTACCATCTCAACGTGTTTAATCACTTTTTTCTCTGTTTCCTTTTAAATTTATTTTAAATGTAACACAAAGTACCTACAAGGTTTTATGCAATTTTGGGGAATTTTCAATGTCTTTTTGATGTGAATGTACATATAGCACATAGCTCATTTATTTTGAATATTCTTAGCACATGTTAGTTTATACATTTCTGATGTGGTTGTAAAATAAAGCATTTTCTGCTCTTTAATGCCCCAATATTTGCTGTTCATGAATTATTATATAAATCGCCTTATTATATCTGTGGAATTTTGGAATGTACTCATTAATCACATTTTTGGTGCTATAAGCCAAAATCTTTGTTCTTACACTATCTTTAATGTATATAAAATTTGGAATTGCTTAGGGCAAATGACTTTGAAATGGAAAAATTGTGTTCACACGCAAGGTTACGTCTGTTTGACCCTGGGCTTATTTTTTATTTGTCTCTAGCTACTCTATATTGAGACAGATGATTTTATCACTTTGTTCTGTGTACAAAGCATTTCTTGGATGTCTCTTTTCATTGTTTTAGATTTGATGTAACAAGGGGAATTTTCCCTTTCATAAGTGTTCCCTCCTTTTCAATTTCTGTAGAATATAATTGTTTTCTTTTATATTGTTTTGTTGTCATTAAGGCCTTCACATTTTTTTTTTTTACACAAAAATGATTCCTTTAGTAAAAGAGTAAGGAGGCTAAGCCCATAACATCAGTAAATGACTGTTTAGCTGACAAATACGTTATTTATAATAATATGTTATTTATTTCATAATATAGAATGTTTTAGATGTTTAATAAGAAACTCTTTAATATTACATGCATTAGAAGCAATAGAAAAGTGGTTATGATTTAAAGGGACACTGAACCCAAATTTTTTCTTTCATGATTTAGCTAGAGCATGCAATTTCAAGCAACTTTCTAATTGACTCCTATTATCAAATTTTCTTCATTCTCTTGCTATCTTTCACCTAGATTACGATTTTTGAGCGCTACAGGGAAAGTAAAGAACGCAACAAAGTTGCCTTATTTAACCCCTTATAGCGCTGCCATTACAAGTTTAAAAAAAAACGATATGGAGATTTTAAGCTCCATACCACACCAAAAACGTGTTTTGACGTGCTCATGCACGCTTCCCCATAGACATCAATGGCGAGAACCGGCAAAAAAAAGGACTAACACCTGTGATCGCGGAAACAAAAGCTCCATAACGCAGCCCCATTGATGTCTATGGGGAAAAAGAAAATACAGTTTAAACCTAACACCCTAACATAAACCCCGGAGTCGAAACACCCTAATCTGCTGCCCCTGACATCACTGATGCCTGCATACAGTTATTAACCCCTAATCTGCTGCTCCCGAAATCGCTAACACATAAATAAAATTATTAACTTCTAATGTGCCGCTCCCGATATCGCCGCCACTATACTAAAGTTGTTAACCCCTATTCCACCACACCACAACATCGCCACAACTATATTAAAGTTATTAACCCCTAAACCTCTGGCCTCCCACATCACTACCACTAATTAAACCTATTAACCCCTAAACTGCCAGCCCCCACATCACAAGAACCTAAATTAAACTATTAACCCCTAACGCTCTCTGACATTGCCTCAACTAAATAAAGCTATTAACCCCTAAACCTCTGGCCTCCCACATCACTACCACTAATTAAACCTATTAACCCCTAAACTGCCAGCCCCCCACATCACAACAACCTAAATTAAACTATTAACCCCTAATCCTAACGTAATCCTAACCCTAGCCCTAACACCCCCTAACTTTAACATAATTAAAATAAAGCTAAACTTACAATTATTAACTTAAAAAAACTATTAACCCCTAAACCGCCAGCGCCCCACATCGCAACAAGATAAATTAAACTATATTAACCCCTAAATCTACCCTAACCCTAACGTAACCCTAAAACTAACCCTAACACCCCCTAACTTTAACATAATGAAATTAGATCTAAATTAAATGTATAATTATTAACTAAATAATTCCTATTTAAAACTAAATACTTACCTGTAAATTAAATCCTAAGGTAGCTACAATATAACTAATAGTTATATTGTAGCTGGCTTAAGTTTTATTTTTATTTCACAGGTAAGTTTGTATTTATTTTAACTAGGCAGACTAGTTAGTAAATAGTTATTAACTATTTACTAACTACCTAGCTAAAATAAATACAAACTTACCTGTGAAATAAAACCTAACCTGCCTTACACCAAAATTAATATTATAAAAAATAAAAAAAACTACCATTACAAAAAAAAACGAAATTATCCAAAAAATAAAGATTATTCCTATTCTAATACCCTTTTAAAAAAAAAAAAAAAAAACACCCCAAAATAAAAAACCTAATCTAGAATAAACTACCAAGGGCCCTTAAAAGGGCCTTTTGTAGGGCATTGCCCTAAGTTAAACAGCTCTTTTGCTACAAAAAAACACCCCCTAAACATATACATTGCACAAAATAACAAACAAATTATCAAAAATAAAAAAAAATATTCCTTTTCTAATACCCATTAAAAAAAACACCCCAAAATAAAAAACCTAATCTAGAATAAACTACCAATGGCCCTTAAAAGGGCCTTTTGTAGAGCACTGCCCTAAAGAAATCAGCTCTGTTCAGCTCTGAAAAAAAAAATAACAAACACCCACTAAAATTACAAACCCTCACCCCCCAAAACCACAAAATAAAAATAAAAACTATCTAAAAAAACCTAAGCTAACCATTGCCCTTAAAAGGGCATTTAGCTCTTTTACTGCCCAGATATCAAGATAGAAGATGCCGCCTGGATAAAGATTTAAGAGGCTCCTTGATGAAGACTTCTCAACGCTTGGATCAGGACTTTGCCGCTGGGATGAAGATTGAAGAGGCCGTCTGGATGAAGACTTCTCGCCGCCTGGATCAGGACTTCAACCCCGGGATGAAGATCGTTCAAGCGGGACTTCAAAAACTGTAAGTGGATCATCAGGGGGTTAGTGTTTTTTTTTTTTTTTAGTTTAGGGTTTGGGCAGTAAAAGAGCTAATGCCCATAAAAATTTCCTTTTCAGGGCAATGGGTAGCTTCGATTTTTTAGATAGTTTTTTTTATTTTGTGGGTTTGGGGGGGGTGGGGGTTTGTAATGTTAAAGGGTATTTTTTTCATAAACAGAGCTGATTTCTTTAGGGAAATGCCCTACAAAAGGCCCATTTTAAGGGCCATTGGTAGTTTATTCTAGACTAGTACTAAAGCCCGTGTACACGGGCCATTTTTTTCAGAACAGCGGTCCCACCCCTTGCTCTCTCCCCCCTTTCTTTTGCTCTCTCTTCCCCCCTCTCTTTTGCTTTCTTTCCCCCCTCTCTTTTGCTTTCTCTCCCCCCTCTCCTTTGTTCTCTCTCTCCCCTCTTTTGCTCTCTCTCCCCTCTTTTGCTCTCTCTCTCCCCTCTTTGGCTCTCTCCATCCTTTCTTTTGCTCTCTCTCCCCCCTCTTTGGCTCTCCCCCCCCCCTTTGGCTCTCCCCCCCTCTTTGGCTCCCCCCCCCCTCTTTGGCTCCCCCCCTCTTTGGCTCTCTCCCCTCTTTTGCTCTCTCTCCTCTTTGGCTCTATCTCTCCCCTCTTTGGCTCCCCCCCCCTTTGGCTCTCTCTCCCCCCTCTTTGGCTCTCTCTCCCCCCTCTTTGGCTCTCTCTCCCCCCTCTTTGGCTCTCTCTCCTCTTTGGCTCTCTCTCTCCCCCCCTCTTTGGCTCTCCCCTCCCCTTTGGCTCCCCCCTCCCCTTTGGCTCCCCCCCCCCTCTTTGGCTCTCTCCCCCCCTCTTTTGCTCTCCCCTCCCCTCTTTGGCTCTCTCCCCCCTCTTTTGTTCTCTCCCCCCTCTTTGGCGCTCTCCCCCCCTCTTTGGCTCTCTCCCCCCCTCTTTGGCTCTCCCCCCCCTCTTTGGCTCTGCCCCCCCTCTTTGGCTCTCTCTCCCCCCTCTTTGTCTCTCTCCCCTCTTTTGCTCTCCTCTTTGGCTCTCTTTCCTCTTTGGCTCTCTCTCTCCCCCCTCTTTGGCTCTCCCCCCCTTTAGCTCTCTCCCCCCCCTTTGGCTCTCCCCCCCCCCCTCTTTGGCTCTCTCTCCCCCCTCTTTGGCTCTCTCTCCCCCCTCTTTGGCTCTCTCTCCTTTTTGGCTCTTTTTCCTCTTTGGCGCTCTCTCTCCCCCCTCTTTGGCTCTCCCCCCCTTCTCTTTGGCTCTCCCCCCCTTCTCTTTGGCTCTCTTCCCCCCCTTCTCTTTGGCTCTCTCTCCCCCCCCTTCTCTTTGGCTCTCTCTCCCCCCCTTCTCTTTGGCTCTCTCTCCCCCCCTTCTCTTTGGCTCTCTCCCCCCCCTTCTCTTTGGCTCTCTCTCCCCCCCCTTCTCTTTGGCTCTCTGCCCCCCTCCTTCTCTTTGGCTCTCTGCCCCCCCTTCTCTTTGGCTCTCTGCCCCCCCTTCTCTTTGGCTCTCTGCCCCCCCCTTCTCTTTGGCTCTCTGCCCCCCCTTCTCTTTGGCTCTCTGCCCCCCCCCTTCTCTTTGGCTCTCTGCCCCCCCTTCTCTTTGGCTCTCTGCCCCCCCCGCCTTCTCTTTGGCTCTCTGCCCCCCCCTTCTCTTTGGCTCTCTGCCCCCCCCCCTTCTCTTTGGCTCTCTGCCCCCCCCCCTTCTCTATGGCTCTCTGCCCCCCCTTCTCTTTGGCTCTCTGCCCCCCCCCGCCTTCTCTTTGGCTCTCTGCCCCCCGCCTTCTCTTTGGCTCTCTGCCCCCCCCTTCTCTTTGGCTCTCTGCCCCCCCCCCCTTCTCTTTGGCTCTCTGCCCCCCCCCCCTTCTCTTTGGCTCTCTGCCCCCCCCTTCTCTTTGGCTCTCTGCCCCCCCCTTCTCTTTGGCTCTCTGCCCCCCCCCCTTCTCTTTGGCTCTCTGCCCCCCCCTTCTCTTTGGCTCTCTGCCCCCCCCTTCTCTTTGGCTCTCTGCCCCCCCCCCCCTTCTCTTTGGCTCTCTGCCCCCCCCTTCTCTTTGGCTCTCTGCCCCCCCTTCTCTTTGGATCTCTGCCCCCCCCTTCTCTTTGGCTCTCTGCCCCCCCCTTCTCTTTGGCTCTCTGCCCCCATTTTTTTTTACTATGTACTATGTAGCACATACATAAGTCCTAAGTCCTGAGCATAAGTCCTGAGGTAATTTTTTTTACTATGTGCTATGTAGCACATACATAAATCCTGAGGTAATTTTTTTTACAATGTGCTATGTAGCACATACATAAGTCCTAAGTCCTGAGCATAAGTCCTGAGGTAATTGTTTTTAATATGTGCTATGTAGCACATACATAAGTCCTGAGGGCATTTTTTTTTCAAAAATTTTTTTTTTAAACTAAAATTTCAAGACCCAATTCTTTTAAACTAAAGAGCAAATGTTTAAAGTAAAGAGGTTTTTTGTTTTTTGTTAAATGTAGATATGTTTTTTTTGCTAATTGCGGAGCTTTCAAATAATGACCTTTATCAGTGCCAGTGCAATAGAAATGCGCAATGTATTATGCCTCGCGACGCTTTCAACGGCTAGTTGCGTGCGCATGGGTTCGCGTGCGCGTGCGCATTGTGTGATAGGCTAAGTGGGTCATGTAAACGGCTAGGGTTCGCGTGCACGTGCGGCTAAGTGAGTGCGAGGGTGCGTGCGCATTCTGCAAGGGGGGTCATCTGCGCGCGGTGAAAGTGCTCAAATCAGTTTTGTGAGCTACGCTAAGTGGGTGCGAGGGTGCGTGCACATTCAGCAAGGGGGGTCAAAGTGCTCACATCAGTTTTGTCAGAAACAAACATGCTAAGTGGGTGGGAGAGTGCGCGCGTGCGAAGTATCAACAGCTGGCCAAGGGTGCGCGTGCGATCAGCTGCAAGAGTTTGTCTGAACTACGCATGACGGCTTCAGACAAACTCTTGTCTTTTATAATATAGGATTAGGTTTTTCATTTTGGGGTGTTTTTTTATGGGCATTAGAATAGGAATAATTTTTTTATTTTTGATAATTTGTTTGTTATTTTGTGTAATGTATATTTTTAGGGGGTGTTTTTTATAGCAAAAGAGCTGTTTAACTTAGGGCAATGCTCTGCAAAAGGCCCTTTTAACCCCCCCCCCCCAAAAGGCCCTTTTAAGGGTCCTTGGTAGTTTCAGGGGTGGGGGTTTGTATAGTGTTAGGGGGGTTTGTTTAACTCAGGGCAATGCCCTACAAAAGGCCCTTTTAAGGGCGAATGGTAGTTTATTCTAGATTAGGCTTTTTTATTTTGGGGTGTTTTTTTTAAAGGGTATTAGAATAGGAATAATCTTTATTTGTCGGATAATTTAATTATTATTTTTTGTAAAGGAAGTTTTTTTTTGTAATGGTAGTTTTTTTTATTTTTTGTAATGTTAGGTTTTAGTGTAAGGCAGGTTAGGTTTTATTTCACAGGTAAGTTTCTATTTATTTTAGCTAGGTAGTTAGTAAATAGTTAATAACTATTTACTAACTAGTCTACCTAGTTAAAATAAATACAAACTTACCTGTGAAATAAAAATAAAATCTAACCTAGCTACAATGTAACTTTTAGTTATATTGTAGCTACCTTAGGTTTTATTTCACAGTTAAGTATTTAGTTTTAAATAGGATTTTTTTAGTTAATAATTGTAAATTTAATTTAGATCTAATTTCATTATGTTAAAGTTAGGGGGTGTTAGGGTTAGGGTTACATTAGGGTTAGGTTTATGGGTTAATATAGTTTAATTTAGGTTGTTGTGATGTGGGGGACTGGTGTTAGGGTTACATTAGGGTTTGGGTTACGTTAGGGTTAGGGTTACTAGTTTAAATTAGTTCATTGCGATGTGGGGGGCTTTCGGTTTAGGGGTTAATAGTTTAGTTTAGTATATTTCGTTGTGGGGGGACTTGCGGTTTAGGGGTTAATAGGTTTAGTATAGTGGCAGCGGTGTAGGGCTTAATAACTTTAGTATAGTGGGGGCTATGTGGGCGGACAGCAGATTAGGGGTTCATAATATTTAAATAGTGTTTGCAATGCAGGAGGGCAGCGGTTTAGGGGTTAATAACTTTAGTATAGCGGTGAGGATGTCCAGGAGTGGCGGAATAGGGGTTAGTATTTTTTTTAAAGTGGCAGCTATATTGGGAGCGGCAGATTAGGGGTTAAAAACTTTAAAATAGTGTTTGCGATGCGGGAGGGACTCAGTTTAGGGGTTAATAGGTATGGGTGTTACTTTTTAACATATTAGTTATGAGTTTTATGTTACTGCTTTGTAGCGTAAAACTCATAACTACTGACTTTAGATAGCAGTAAAGATCTTGTCAATTTAGGCTGTAACGCTCGCTTTTTAGCCCTACCGCAAAACTCGTAATACCAGAGCTATGGGAATCCCATGAAAAAAACGTCATTTTTAGGAGTACTGTACTGACGTTGCAGTACAGGCTAAAAGGCTTGCGGTACACTTATGATGCGTTATGGGCCACATCGCTGCTATTTGACTCATAAAGCAAAACTCGTAATCTAGGTATATATTTGAAAAGCAAGAATGTAAGTTTAGAAGCTGGCCCATTTTTGGTACACAACCTGGGTTCTGCTTGCTGATTGGTGGCTAAATGCATGCACCAATAAACAAGTGCTGTTCAGGGTCCGAACCAAAAATTGACTGGCTCCTTAGCTTAGATGCCTTCTTTTTCAAATAAAGATAGCAAGAGAACTTAGAAAATTTGATAATAGGAGTAAATTAGAAAGTTGCTTAAAATTGCATGCTTTATCTGAATCATGAAAGAAAAAAATTTGGGTTTAGTGTCCCTTTAAGGTTAAATACAAAACAGCCGAATATTAAACAATGGCTAGGAAATGCCTAGTAAACTCTAGTAGAAAAACATGCATCTTGTGTAAGTCTACACTTTAAATATAGTAATGTGAATGACTTAGTTCTTAAATTCAGTCCTTCTTTATTCAGGAAAATATAACTGTATTTGAAGTAGACATGCAAAAAAAAATGTTTTTGTTTTTCATTTGCTGAAATTCTTTCATGAACTGTATTAATAATGAACATACTTCTTTAATTTCTTTCTTTCTTTCTTTCTTTCTTTCTTTCTTTCTTTCTTTCTTTCTTCCTTCATTAATTAATTCAGCCATTCATTCATTTTACCCTATTAAGGGCCAGAATACAAGTGGAGCAGTTTTTAACACTCCAGCTCGAACACTAACTCTGCTAGAAGTAAGCTCTTTGTGAGCGTTGGGTAGCACTCATATTACAAGTTGAATGTAAACTGTTTAACTTGCGTGCCAATCCTATGCACATAAAAAGTCAAAATTAGAATATTGTGCGATTATGTATTTCCCCTCCCTACTTGCACGCAAACCTGATCACATATTCTCAAGTGCGCTAACCCGACATGAAAATATGAATATTTCACATAGCAGAATATGTTCTATTTATTCATAAATACACATTTATATATATATATATATATATATATATATATATATATATATATATATATATATATATATATATATATATATATGTGTGTGTGTGTGATGGCATTTTGGTACAATATATATACAGTATATATATATATATATATATATATATATATATATATATATATATATATATGATTATAAATTGGTATAGATATATACAGATATATAGGAAAATCTATCTATAAATATTTTGAACAATGTGAAGAACATTGGAATGTGAAATATTTACAGTAAATACACACTATAATACTTTATTAAATATGAATATTGAATAAATATGTTTTTTAGATGTTATCATCTATTTAACTGCAAACGGTTCCAATAGACACACACACAACACACACACACACACACATATATATATATATATATATATATATATATATATATATATATATATATATATACAGTATGTCTATATGTGTGTATATATGTATTTATGTCTGCAAATACATATATAAATACACAAATACATATATAAATACACAAATACATATGTATACACACACACACACATACATATATTAATCTGGATGTATGCATCTCTATCTTAAATCCCTTTGCCTGCCTTGCTTTTCTAACTCCTGAGACTTCATATCTTTGAGCCCTTATAACTTTTTTGTGCAGTATTTTTTAATAATCTTTATTAGACAGTGTTGTTAAGAGTGTAACTGTACTTTGTAAGGTATTTTTGATGAGGATGAGGCTCTGAGGATGCAGTAATCATTATAGCATAAATCGCAATTGTGCTCAATCGATAACCTTTACTTTCAATTTATAATATGAGCAGTAAATCTGATGCACGCAAATACCCGATATAAATCCCGTTTCGCTTGTGTGTAACTGTTAATGCATCACTCGTAATCTGGCCCTAAATGGAGAAAATAAATCAACTAATGAAAGGATTTTCAAATCCATGCATTAGTTTGTTTAGTTAATCAATGAATTGTATACAAATGTGTTATTCCTTTTGTAAAAAAAATATATTTATAAAAAAATGACACATTACACACTTTAAACTATCTCATTAATCTAAGCTACCCTGTAGATTTCATCATGAAGAGCAAAAGCCCTTATACAAACTCAGGGGGCTGATGATCTAAAGTTCACCGCTGTCAAAAGCAAATAAATATTGTAATTTACTAGAATAATAAATGCTAATCTAAAAGACTTATTTTAGAAACAGAGGAAGGAATAACTAATAGTGAAAATGGATAGTATCACATGACTGTAATGTTAGTGGATCCATACAATGAACTCTCAGCAGAAGTGGTTAAAAAGTGTAAACCTTTTTTTTTCCTTTGGAAAATATTCTTTTATTAAGAATAAAGTACAATGCAGATTACAGCAATTAAATATTAATACTGCTTGCACAAAATAGGACAAGCAGGTTAATCATATTTTTTCTATTTCTGATGATGTTAAATTATGTGGTTTTATCATACTCTCTAAAAACATTTTAATAGTCTTTGTGTAGTATGAATTATGTACCTGGAAATGTCCCTTTAATTTACCATCAGCATTATCTACACCAGAAGGTTAATCAAGTCATGTTAGGGCTTGTTCGCCTATTACAATTCAACACACCTAGTTTGACCTCACAGATCTAATTATGTTCTCTTTCAGACAACCGTTTTTAACAAGACAATTCTCTGTCCTTCTTTCTGTTTCATGGCACAATGAGCAGATTAAGAGAGTCGTAGATAAGAATAGGCTTTTCATTAAAGCAACAGGCGGTCATCAAATTGATACAGCATAAACGTATTCTCTTTATTATTTGGCCAATTTCCTATACTCTACTTCCCTTTCATTGCTTCAGATATGAAAGCACAATCCTAACATATATTTTGTCTAAATGGATATGCTAATCTGTGCAAGTTTAATCGGAAGTAGTTGGCCTTCACTGGCAATCACATCCTACAGTTTTCCAAGGAGGCAAAGCTATTCATAATAATTCTTTAAAAAGTTTCTCTCTACTGCTATTAAATATTCCTACTGTGCAAGGTATATTTGGTATCAGTGCACTTAAGTGTATTTTGCTAAGACAATATTATATTTGGTATATATAAGAGAAATCTGGAGGTATGTAGCTTAATGGTGCTTAGTCTGTGTATATTGTGTCCCAACTGTGGATATAGTTTACCAAAGCAATCTAAAATAAATAAAATGTTTATATAGTAGAGCTGTGGAATTGTCATTAAAGGGACATAAAGGAAATAATGAAATAGTCTAATGCAATAGAGCATTTTATTTTTACACTATATAAACATACCTATGTGTTTAATTTCTGAAAAGAATTACGTACATCGTTATTGTTAGATCCAGTCTTGCAATGTTATACTGGTTTGAAGATAAATATGGTCGTTTAGCCAACCAGTGGTGGCTTAAGTTTCTAGCAGTGACTCACTGGTTGGCTTTGCCTCCGGTATGCAGTGCATTGCAATATGTTTAACCCCTTTACAGAGGTTAAACACAAAGAGGCTGATTTATCAAAGTCTGGCGGACATGATACGCTGTAGCGAATCATGTCCGTCAGACATCGCTTAATGCCAACAGCATACGCTTTCGGCATTTATCATTGCACAAGCAGTTCTAGTGAACTGCTTGTGCAATGCCGCCCCCTGCAGATTCGTGGCCAATCATCCGCTAGCAAGGGGTGTCAATCAACCCGATCGTATAGGATTGGGCTGATTGATGTATGTATCTTTAGAGGCAGCAGACCAGTTAAGGAGCAGCAGTCTTAAGACCACTGCTTCATAACTGCTGTTTTGGGCAAGACTGAAGGCTTGTGCGGAAACAGGGGCATCAGGGGCCATTCGCCCCTTGATAAATCGGGCCCATAGGGTTGTGGAGTCAGCTTTGGAGAACACGTGGTACAGAGCTTTCCATAAGCTAAGAAGCAGTGTTCATAAAATAATTAAAGGGACATGAAACCCAACATTTTTCTTTCATTGTTCAGAAGGAATATACTATTTTAAACCCTTAAGGACCAAGGACGTAGAGGGTATGTCCAACAAAAACTGTCACTTATAATGACCAAGGATGTACCCTGTACGTCTTTAGAGTTTTAAAGCGCTGGAAGCTATCATTATTGCTTCCAGATGCTTTTAGGGTAGTGCAGTGATGCCTCGATATTGAGGCATCTTGCAATACCCTTTTTTAAGCATCCAATGCAGAGAGAGCCACTCTGTGGCCCTCTCTGCATCAGCCAGCAATGCTGCCGATCGTTGATGGGTGGGAGCCTGTAATGGAATAGGATTTCTGTTCGAAGCTCAACTGCAGATATTAACTGAAAATGATATTACACACAGTGTTTGACTTGTATCACTTCAGTATGTGATTGCACAGAGATGTTGAAGTACAATCAGGATTGTGAGAGTGAATTTATTCTGAGAAACCAATTATGTAAAAGACAGTATGCTACTGAGAGAATGTCTCTGTAAAGGTATCAGTGTCTGAGAAGATTCACTTGTATGATATTATTAGTAATTGCAAAGTTTAGCTGAGAGGTAAAGCTAATTCAAATTCCTTGTAAGCAGTAATTAACACACAGCAGGGTTTTATACAAGCTTCAGGTGACTGAGGTCAGAGCACAAATATGTTAACTAAGAAATTCAGGACAGAACGAGTGATGTTACTTTTACCCTGAATGCTTCTGTGCTCTTTTCACTGCTGCAGAGAAAAAATGACAGGCTACTGAGAGTGAAAGGAATTTGAGGGAGGAGTTCTCCAGATGGCTGTATCGGCTTCTACGGATCTGAGATAACCTTCCAAAGGTCAAATAACATTGCGGTGCAAATATATACAGTGAGATTGTGAAGCAGGAGGTAACGGTTGATTGCAGAGAAAGAGGTTAGAAAGTCACAGTTCAATCAGCTGTCTACTGGTAGTAGCTGAAATAGCTCAGCGTGGTTGAAACAAACTGAATCCTTTCAATGGAAACAATTTTGCAAAGATTTCCAAAAACAGACTTAGTTAGGAAATTCACACGTTGTAGATTTAGGCAATAAATCAAGTAGAGGTTTAGTAATAAAGCTCAGTGGTGCTGCTGCTATACTGTTTAGCTAACAAAATACTAAGCACTGATCGTTGTACACACAGCTGATTTATCACCTTGGTAGGCAGGGCTTGATGACTCATGGCAGATAATTAAAGGTACAGAGCAAGCAAGCCAAATCCCTGACATTACCCCCTCCTCAAGCGAGCTGTCCCACAGCTCGAGGCTTAGGTCTTTCAGGATTACGGCGATGAAATAGCAAAATGAGTCTGGGTGCAGTGATGTTAGAAGCTGGTTCCCATGAATCGTCTTCAGGGGGGTAATTTTTCCATCTGATTAGATATTCCAGATTAGATGCACGCCAACGTGAATCCAGTATTTATTCCACTTCGTAATCTTCAGTATCACCACTAGATAAGATAAGTGGAAGAACAGGATCAGTTACCCTAGTGAACAGGTAAGGTTTTACGAGAGAAACGTGGAACGTTGGATGTACGTGTAAGGTTGGGGGTAGTTTCAAAGTGATTGCTTTATCATTAATCACTTTAAGGATTGGAAAAGGTCCAATGTATCGATGAGTGAATTTTTTAGAAGGTACTTGTAGCCGTAGATTCTTAGTAGAGAGCCAGACCTTATCGCCCACAGAATAAAGTGGAGGAGTTCTTCTCCTTAGATCATAAAACCGTTTATGGTTGTCTTGTGCTTTTTGGATGTTTTGTTTGATCCTGGAGAAATTGTCGGTTAACTTTCTACTGAAATCTTCCAAAGGTGGAGAGTCGCTTGCAAGATCTGAGTTTAGAAAAAATGATGGATGATAACCATAGTTTGCATAAAACGGTGAAGTTTTGATGGAAGAGTTTGTTAAGCTATTGTAGGCATATTCTGCCATGGGTAGAAATTCTAACCACTGATCCTGCTGTTGACTACAAAAACAACGTAGATATTACTCCAACCACTGATTTACCCTCTCGGGTTTGACCGTTGGTCTGAGGGTGGAAAGAGGTGCTGTATCGGTGGTCAATCTTTAATAGCATGCAAAGTTTTGTCCAGAAGCGAGAGGTAAATTGGGTACCTCTATCACTGATGATCCGTTTTGGTGTTCCATGTAATCTTACGACATTGTCTAAGAAAAGTTTGGCAGTTTCTGAGGAAGTAGGCAGTTTTTGAAAGGGAATGAAATGTCCCATTTTGGTGAAGGTATCAACTACAACCAAAATAGTATTATGTCTTTGAGATGATGGTAACTCAACAATAAAATCCATCGAGACTTGTTCCCATGGTCTGTTTGCTATTGGGAGTGGCATGAGGAGGCCGTATGGTCGGTGTCTTTCTGATTTTGCAGTGGTGCATACTATGCAGGATTTTATGTATCTCTGAACCGTTTGTTTCATTTTAGGCCAGCAGTAATTCCTTTGTAGGAGTTCTATCGTGCGATTTACCCCTGGATGTCCTGACATTGGGGAATCATGATGGTATTTTAGAAGTAAAGATCTTAGGCTGTACGGTATATATATCTGATTGTTGTGGTAGTAAATACCATCTTTCTCTGTTAAGTGGGTTTGAGGTATCTCTTTGTCATCCAGTGTAGATCTTTTTATATCGGTTAGGAGTTTTGAGGTGAATCCAATGAATCAATCAGAGGGTATTATAGGAGTTGACTGGTTCATCTGTGGAGGTTTTGTATATAACCTTGATAAAGCGTCAGCCTTCCCATTTTTGCTAGCGGGACGATAAATTATATGGAAATCGAATCTGGCAAAGAAGAGACACCATCGAACCTGTCTTGCTGATAAGGTTTTGTTGTTCTGCAAGTATTGGAGATTTTTATGATCCGTATATATAGTTATGGGGTATTTTGCTCCTTCCAAAAGATGTCTCCAGTTCTCAAGTGCTCTTCGGATGGCCAGAAGCTCCTTGTCACCTATACTGTAGTTCATTTCAGCTGAAGTCATAATCTTTGAATAGAACGAAACCGGATGGAGGGGTTCAGTAAGGGATTGTCTTTGTGAAAGAACAGCTTCGATGGCGAAATCAGAGGAATCGACTTCAAGTATAAATTGAATATCCGGATTAGGAAAACGTAAAATGGGAGCTGTAGAAAAGCTGAACTTTAGGAAGTTAAAAGCTGAAGAAGCTTCCTTGGTCCAGGAGAAAGGCTTTGATGCACTGGTGAGTTGTGTGAGGGGTTTAGCTACTTTAGAGAAATCTTTGATAAACTTCCGGTAATAGTTCGAGAAACCAAGGAATCTCTGTAGCTCCTTTTTAGTAGTCGGTTCAGGCCAATCCAAAACGGTCCTTACTTTTTTATGTTGCATACTAATACCAGTTGGAGAGATCTCATATCCCAGAAAGGATATACGGTTACAATGAAATTGACATTTTTCCAATTTTGCGTACAGTTTATGTACTTGTAGTCTGGAGAGGACCCACCGGACATGCTTCTCATGTTCTTCTAGTGTTTTGGAGTATATAAGGATGTCGTCAAGATAGACTACTAAACAGATATCAAGCAAGTCCCGGAAAATGTCATTGACAAAATGTTGGAAGGTGGCAGGGGCATTGCATAGCCCAAATCGCATTACCAGGTATTCAAATAAGCCATATCTCGTCCGAAAAGCAGTGAGCCATTCGTCTCCCTCACGAATACGAACCAGATTGTACACCCCTCTGAGATCGAGTTTGGTATAAAGGGTTGCATCAGACAGTCGTTCTATCATCTCTGGTATCAATGGTAAAGGGTAGCGGTTCTTTATAGTTCTTTTATTGAGCTCCCTATAGTCGATTATGGGACGGAGAGAATCATCTTTGTTCTTCACAAAGAACATACCCGCACCTGCTGGAGAAGTGGATACCCTGATAAAACCTTTTTTCAAATTCTCCTCCAAGTAGGTCTTGAGATGTTCCAATTCAGGTTGGCTGAGAGGGTAAACATGTCCAACGGGAATAGTGGCACCTGGTTGTAACTGGATAGGGCAGTCGTATGGACGATGTGGTGGTAGACAGTCTGCTTCGGTCTTGCTAAAGACGTCTTCGAAATCCTTATAAGTTTCTGGTATAGGCAATGAATCTGTAAGAGAGTGAAGTAGAAACTGCTGTGGAAAACAAGTGCTATGACAATATGCTGAATTAAAACATACCTGTGAGGTAGACCAATTAATAGAAGGTTCATTTTGCTGAAGCCAGGAAATGCCTAGAACAACTGAAAAGTGCAGTGAAGGCAACACATCAAAAGATATATACTCAGTATGGCCTTTTTCTGAAACAACCATAAGTGGTACTGTATGATGTGTGATAGGTCCATTAGATATGGTAGACCCATCAATAACTCTAATGACCAAGGGTTTTGTTTTCAACACAAGTGGAATTTTATTGGTGGATACAATTTCAGAATCAATGAAGTTCCCGAGAGTCAATTATTGCTTCAGTGTGTATCCTTTTGTGATCCCACTGTAATAAGAGAGATAGTTTACAGTAAGTTATTGTTTCTTGAAATAGATGAGTAGAATGAATAAAAGAACACTTACGTTTCTTATTCCTTGAGAGGATGGGACAGTCTGAGACAGTATGGGATGGATCTGCGCAGTACATACACAAACTCTTTGCCTTTCTCCTGAACCGCTCTTCTGCCGTTAAGGGACCTCTAAGTACTCCTATCTCCATAGGTGTAGGTTGACTAGCAGTTGTAGAGGGACTCCGGTTATAGGTAGTAGGTCTTGAGAATGATTCAGTATGAGTATGTTCAGATCTCGTTTCTCGGAGTCTTCTATCTATCTGCGTGGCAACTCTCATTAAGGCCTCTAGGGTTGGAGGAAGGTCGATTCTGGCTAGTTCGTCCTTCAACGATTCAGCCAAGCCAAGTCGGAACTGATTTCGGAGTGCAATTGGGCTCCATAATGAATCTGTTGCATAGAGTTTAAACTCGGTAATATAGTCCTCTACCGGTCTCTTGCCTTGTTTAAGGTCTCTCCTCTAAGGAAAGAGATGACCGTAAGAACTTTGATTCTATCTGTGGGGTAACTGCGGGGTTTCAAGTTGAAAAGAAGATGGCAAGCGTTTTTAAATTGCCTATACAATTTTCTATTCCCGGTAAATGGTTCAGGTAATGACACCAGAGGCTCAGGTGGTGTCTCATGAGTAATCAAGTTCAAAAAGGGTGTGTAAGCTGTTGGCAAGCTAAACCAGAAAAGCCTATCTCCTAATTGCACTTCTCACAATTAGTGCAATTCAATCTAGAAAGAATTTAAAAAAGGGGTTGGAGAAGGCGCCAGAGGCTATCTGGTGGAAAATTTAAAATGTGGATTTCACCAAAAATAGAGTAAATATGTAAAAAAATTACTATATAAATTCTATAGGAACATATAAAAATAGAGTATGGCTAAAACGTGTAATCCAACACTATTGCGACAATAAGGCAATTCACTGATTACTCTCATGATCTCATGAGTAGCCTTTACGGCGATAGAATCTTTTATAATCTCTCTAAGTGATTGGTTCTCCACTTGTAGATCTCTCACTGCCTGAGCAATCTGATCAACTCTCTGTGTCAGGTTGTAGACAAGTTGAGGTATATCCGCTGGCTCCATGGTTGAAGGCTTAGTATTATGTAATGGAAAAGGATTTCTGTTCGAAGCTCAACTGCAGATATTGAGTGTTTGACTTGTATCACTTCAGTATGTGATTGCACAGAGATGTTGAAGTACAATCAGGATTGTGAGAGTGAATTTATTCTGAGAAACCAATTATGTAAAAGACAGTATGCTACTGAGAGAATGTCTCTGTAAAGGTATCAGTGTCTGAGAAGATTCACTTGTATGATATTATTAGTAATTGCAAAGTTTAGCTGAGAGGTAAAGCTAATTCAAATTCCTTGTAAGCAGTAATTAACACACAGCAGGGTTTTATACAAGCTTCAGGTGACTGAGGTCAGAGCACAAATATGTTAACTAAGAAATTCAGGACAGAACGAGTGATGTTACTTATACCCTGAATGCTTCTGTGCTCTTTTCACTGCTGCAGAGAAAAAATGACAGGCTGCTGAAAGTCAAAGGAATTTGAGGGAGGAGTTCTCCAGATGGCTGTATCGGCTTCTACGGATCTGAGATAACCTTCCAAAGGTCAAATAACATTGCGGTGCAAATATATACAGTGAGATTGTGAAGCAGGAGGTAACGGTTGATTGCAGAGAAAGAGGTTAGAAAGTCACAGTTCAATCAGCTGTCTCCTGGTAGTAGCTGAAATAGCTCAGCGTGGTTGAAACAAACTGAATCCTTTCAATGGAAACAATGTTGCAAAGATTTCCAAAAACAGACTTAGTTAGGAAATTCACACGTTGTAGATTTGGGCAATAAATCAAGTAGAGGTTTAGTAATAAAGCTCAGTGCTGCTGCTGCTATACTGTTTAGCTAACAAAATACTAAGCACTGATCGTTGTACACACAGCTGATTTATCACCTTGGTAGGCAGGGCTTGATGACTCATGGCAGATAATTAAAGGTACAGAGCAAGCAAGCCAAATCCCTGACAGAGCCATTGCAGGGAGGCGGGTGGGCGGCCCATTGCTGGAGAACTTCCGGCCGGTGGTGGAATTCACTTGCGGGTGTGCACATGCGTGCACGGGGGGGGCGGAGAGGAAGGTGGGAGAGAAAGGGGGATATAATGTTGGGAAAGGGATCTGGGAGGGGAGGGGGGAAGCTACACTACAAGAAATATTTGGGATTTATAAAAAGGAAAAGTTTATTGCAAAGTGGGTACTGGCAGACAGCTGCCTGTACCCAAAATAGTGGCAAATAGTTAGAGGGGAGAGGGTTAGAGGGCTGTTTGGGGGGACTCATGGAGATTGGGTGGTATGGGGGGATCCTACACTGCAGAAAATATATAATAAAAAAACAATAAAAAAACAAACAAACAAAAACTTTTTATTTTATACTGGCAGACTTTCTGCCAGTACTAAAGATGGCGGTGACAATAGTGAGGTGGGGAGGGAAGATAGCTGTTTGAGAGGGATCAGGGGTGCGATGTGTCAGGTGGGAGGCTGATCTCTACACTAAAGCTAAAATGAACCCTTCAAGCTCCCTACAAGCTACCGAATTAACCCCTTCACTGCTGGGCCTAATACGAGTGTGGTGACGGCGGCATTTAGCGGCCTTCTAATTACCAGGAAAGCATTAACAAACATTTGTGCCATAATTGCACAAGCTGTTTGTAAATAATTTCAGTGAGATACCTAAAGTTAGTGAAAAAGGTAACAATTTTTTTTATTTGATCGTATTTGGCAATGAAATGGTGGCATGAAATATACCTAGATCAATACTTTGGGTTGTCTACTACACTAAAGCTAAAATTAACCCTGCAAGCTACCTAATTAATCCCTTCACTGCTGGGCATAATACAAGTGTGGTGCGCAGCAGCATTTAGTGGCCTTCTAATTACCAAAAAGCAACCACAAAGCCATAAATGTCTGCTATTTCTGAAAAAGGGGATCCCAGAGAAGCAATTACAACCATTTATGCCATAATTGCACAAGCTGTTTGTAAATAATTTCAGTGAGAAACCTAATGTTTGTGAAAAAGTTAGTAAAAAAGTTAATTTTTTTTTATTTATTTTTTATCGTATTTGGCAGTTAAATGATGGCATGAAATATACCAAAATGGGCCTAGATCAGTACTTTGGGTTGTCTACTAAAACAAAATATATACATGTAAAGGGTTATTCAGGGACCCTTATACTTATTGCCCTATAACTTTCAAACAAAGCAAAGAACATTTAAACATTGGGTATTTCTAAACTCAGAACAAAATTTAGAAACTATTTAGCATGTGTGTTTTTTTGGTGGTTGTAGATGTGTAACAGATTTTGGGGGTCAAAGTTAGAAAAAGTGTGTTTTTTTCAATTTTTTCATCATATTTTATAAAAAAAATTATAGTAAATTATACAATATGATGAAAATAATGGTATCTTTAGAAAGTCCATTTAATGGCAAGAAAAATGGTAAATATGTGTGGGTACAGTAAATGAGTAAGAGGAAAGTTACAGCTAAACACAAACACAGCAGAAATGTAAAAAATAGCCCTTGTCCTTAACGGTAAGAAAATTGAAAATGGTCTGGTCACTAAGGGGTTAAACAACTTTCTATTTACTTCTATTATCTCATTTGCTTAGTGCTCTCAATATTCTTTATTGAAAAGTATACCTAGGTAGGAGCTGAGAGTTAGATGATGATTGATGGCTGCACTTATATGCCTCTTGTCATTGGTTTACCAATGTGTTCAGCTAGCTCCCAGTAATGTGTTACTGCTCCTTCAATATATCATACTAAGAGATTGAAGCGCATTTGATAATAGAAGTAAAATGGAAAATTACAAAATATCTGGGCCTAGTCAGATTCTCTTAGCCGCTCATAGGTTATACCGCAATCTCTCTACACGGTTTCTATAGTGGATAGAAACATAAAGAACTAGTTGAGTGGCGCTAATAAAAAGCTGAGGATATATGAATTACAGTCAAAGGAGGCTATTCAACCTAAATTATCTGTATAAAATATAAATTGGTTCTATTGCTTTAATAAAAAAAGGTTTATTACCCTAAACATATGATATAAAATACAATTCAGAATACTTTTCTAATAAAAATAGAAATAAAAATAGTTGTGGCCACAACATGTACAATGTTATAAAATGTGTATATAGTAGTTCCTGATTCTCTCAGGACAATGCAGACAAGCAAATAATGTATACCTAGGTATCTTGGTATCAGACAGATCAATTTGTCTTTCTAAGACTCGTATAGTATATTTCAATACAGTGTCGGTTCAACCATTGTTATATAAAAAATACTAGTATTTTATCTATCTAAATCATAAATAAATATTTGGCTATTATGTCTCATTAAATCGCACCAAACTTGTTTTTCTGGTGTCACTGACAAGCTCTGTTCTTTTGAGATTGGCCACATGACTGCAGGGAGCAAAGCTGCACAAGAAGTTGCTTGTGCAATAATAAATGCAGGCAGTGCATACTACTCGATCACTGCTTACCATAAATGCAGGCTGACATGTTTTCTAACTGGGAGCATTTTCCGTCTGCTACATCATAAATGGGGCTCATAGTTCTGTCCAAGCAATGGTTCAATAATGTAATAATATAGAACATAATACCCTTTTAATATTGCACATTTATGTTCCTTTAATAGTCAATAAGAAATCTACTTAAAAATACTTTTTTTAAATTTTTTTGTGTCACTTTAAATTTAAAGTCATCCACATATGCATGTAATACTATTTAGTTTTATTTTGCATGTTAAATATGTCTGCTGCTTGGGGGAATTAAATTTATCTAGAAAGATTTAACTAAGCGGAAATGTTTTTAGAAATTAAAGGGATCGTCATCTTAAAGTCTTACCTTAGATTAAGATGCAAATAGTATCTTGCACCTCTTTCTATATCATGCAGCACAAACAGTAAAAAAAGTTATTTAAACATGAATATTGTTTCTGGTCCCCTTAAAAAGGCTGTCAAGCTCCGCCCACCGATGACATCACAAAATGGGCTACATCTAGGCACTCTGTTGAAAAGCTTTGACAGTTTGTTGAATCCAACTAGTGAGCCTTTTGTGATTGGACGCCATATCCAGCCCAGAGCATGATGCCATCGGTGGACAGAGCTTGGCAGCCATTTCAAAGTGCCAGAAACAATATTGATTTTAAAATAACTTTTTTACCATTCCTGCTGCATGATATAGAAAAGGTGCAGGAGGCTATTTGCAGGTTAATCTAAGGTAAGACTTTAAGATGACTAAGGTGTAGACTGTCCCTTTAATATTGGGCATAGAGCATAAGACAGATTTTTTGTATGCCATATGATTGTGATTAGGTAAAAGAAATCGCCATTAAAATGAATGCAGTATTAAAGAGCACAGGAGCATTAAAACATTTTATTATTGTATTATCTTTCCCATTTAAATGCGATACATGCAATATGTTATGGTCACTCACAGACAATTGTTGTATTAAACTTTGCAATCCTCATTCATAAAACTTTATAGGCTCTATTTATTAAGCTGCAAATACAGTATGTGCATGTTCACTTATGTAAATCTGCAACAAAAGATGTCTTGACCATCTTAGAGGTGGCACAGTTAATCACCCTATACTGATCCATTGGGATGATTTACAAGACCTGCTCTTGCGCCATTGGTTGTGCTGCACAAACCAGTTCTTAGGCAATAATAACTGTTGGGGGCAAATACTACATCATACACATTGAGCACAGGTGGGGGGGTCTGCTCTCAGTCCATTTCAGTGGGTGTCCCAGCCTAATCTCATCAACAGTGCTAAATTGGGAGTAAGTTTTTAAAAGGTTTTATACTGGATTTTTATATCAGTATCTGTGCATATCATTCTTTATTATAGTCTATTACATGCAGCTAAATGAAAATTGGTGTATACTGTCCCTTTAATGAGAATTATAAATGCATATGATTAATTGGAATAAAGTGATAATATGAGTTTTAAAATTAAATGGTATCAAAATAGCCTTATTTCAAGAAAACCCAACATAGTTTGATTTCAAGATAAAACGTTTTTTTAATAATGAAACCTGTATAAAAAAAGATACTACTTAATGGAGGTAAATACATAACAAATCACAATCTTACTTTATTTTGAAATATATAGAAAAAATATATAGAAAACAAAAGTATCAGCAATATATTCTGATACCTATTAACATATAAAGAATTATAGAGTATCAATATTTCTCATAATGTGCACTTTATACAGGTAATTAATTGTATTATTCTTATTGGCTTCATTGAGGGAACTGACATTTCTCTTAACCCCTTAAGGACCAGCGACGTACCCTGTATGTCACTGGCCATTTTTTCGGACTTGATTTATATATAGAAAACAAAAGTATCAGCAATATATTCTGATACCTATTAACATATAAAGAATTATAGAGTATCAATATTTCTCATAATGTGCACTTTATACAGGTAATTAATTGTATTATTCTTATTGGCTTCATTGAGGGAACTGACATTTCTCTTAAGGAACTCCTTAAAGCATTACAACTCCAGGCTCCAATGCCATTATTAATGAAGTTACTAATACTGCATGAACGTTACCACACACTGTGCTTCTAATTCAATGATTTGCATTTTCATTTTGTGTACACTGGCTTTCACTTTCAATAGCCAATGTTGTTTTGTAATATTAAGTCTATGTCTGTGTAGTAGCATTTTCTGTCCAAGGTGCTGAAACAGTCCATGCAAAAATGAACTCAATATATATTGTATTGTTTTGTTTCTTTGCATTACTGAACACTTGGAAATTGAGGCTGCATAAAATCATTTAAAATATGTTCGTTTTTTTTTTAATAATTATGTAATTTAACAGCTGCTATCAATCATTTCTTTGTGTGTCAAGTACAATGCAGATATTTACTCTGTTGATTACTTAAATATATTAAAACAATGACTTAATCGTTTAACTAGTAGATTTTTAAATTAAGGCTTAAACCTCTATTAAGATATTTTATCTTAATTCATCTGGAAAAAAAGAGTTTTATACTGTTCAATATCCTCCCATATTATTACTAATTGCTTGCTTATTTAAACAACGTACAAATAATTAGTTATTGCATGACTACCCTAAACTGAGAAGATGATATTTTTCACACAGTGGGTACTTTCTAATGTAGTTATAAAAATAAGTAATTTTGTTTTTAATATTTTTCAGGAAAGTATTTCTTAAATACTTATGTAAATATCTGTGTAAAGTATAAGTCTTACCCATAGTTTTACATTAGCACATGGGAATTTGCATTGTGTTTTTTTGGTGCATGCAAACATATCTCACATCATATTTTACATTTTATGAAACCTCTACATTCTGTACTATTGAAGGGACACTGTACCCAAATTTTTTCTTTTGTAATTCAGAAAGAGCATACAATTTTAAGCAACTTTCTAATTTATTCCTATTATCAATTTTTCTTTGTTCTCTTGCTATCATTATTTGAAAAGGAAGGCATCAAACTTTTTTTTGGTTTCAGGACTCTGGACAGCACTTTTTTATTGGTGGATGAGTTTATCCACCAATCAGCAAGGACAACCCAGGTTGTTCACCAAAAATGGGCCGGCATCTAAACTTACATTCTTGCATTTCAAATAAAGATACCAATAGAATGAAGAAAATTTGATAATAGGAGTAAATTAGAAAGTTGCTTAAAATGTCATGCTCTATCTGAATCACAAAAGAAAATTTTTGGGTACAGTGTCCCTTTAAGGAAGGCCAATGCTGTATAATAAACCATATTAATATGTGGTAGCAAAGACAATATTTGTCTTCATAGAGCATATATAACATTGAGAAATGACTTTTGTATATTTTAAAAAATTAATCTAGTTATGCTACGCAGACAAGGCAGCTTTAACTAATTTCTTTCATATGGGGGTAGCACTACAATATTTTTAACAGCTGTATAGAACATTTTTTACTAATAAAATACCAGTGAATTATGCTTAGATTTTATAATCAACCTACTCCATATTCTCTTCGCTGTTGGAGGCAAATGTAAGTTATCAGTGCTACTGGTTCTTATTATAATTACATTCAACAATAAATTGAATTACAATTTCAACTCTCTCTTTTTACAGATCGAGACATGCATAGCATAACACATTGTACATTCCAAGCTTGTGATCCTGAGCTATCATGAATGGGATTAGCTTTTGTGATTCCTTTAGGCTAGTTTACAGAGAGGAAAAATGTATATAGTTAAAGAGAGTAGGGATGTATAGGAAAGGAGAGAGTATACTTGCCAAAACAGTGTGCTGTAGGTCTCCTGCTTTTATTACAGGGGAAATCAATGGGTTTAATAGAACATATGAATAGAAGTTGACTTTATTGAACAATAGCCGTAAAAACAGATTAGTTCTAAACCTATGAATTTTGTTAGGTAATTATGTATTGTTAAATAAAGTATTTGTCAGCTGATATCTGGAATTAAAGTTATTTTTTAACATGTATCAAATTCTAGAGAACCACAATTTACTGCATTATTAGGGGACAATAAGTGGGGCCTCAGTAGCCCCTAGTTTGGGGGAAAAAATGTTACTTACCTTTGGAAAAGTGCTTTATAGTTTGAGAGGCACAGCAAGGCCTTGCATTCAACAACTCAACATGGTTACACAGTACACAGAGGAATATATTCAGGGGTCTGTGACTGGGTGTTTTCAGTTGTTATAAAGGAGAGAGTAAAGTCCTGGACAAAGACTAAAGGCGCATGGAATAAGATGGGCAAATTTTATGGTTTCGGTGGAAATTAGGAAAGAAGATGATAATCACATTGTGTGTTTGAATTTTCTTTTATCGTAAGCTGAAAAAATATACATTCAAGAACATCAAAGTAAACTACTCAGAGGTAAAAACTCAACATAGAGACAATTCCTGACATGTTTACCTTGTTTTTTAAAGGGCCATAATTGCCAAAAAATGATAAGCTCAAATTTTTTAGAGCATTTCATTTTCAGGCTTGCAACCTTGCACTACTATAGTCTCAATGTAACAAGGGCCTGATGGACACAGGTGGACATTTCTGTCCCTGTCTGCGACTGCCTGGCATAACAGAAGGAGGGCAACAATATGCTGCCCTTATTTATAATTATTGATGTTGCAAACCTAAAATTTTGCGTTCGTGAGTGGCGAACGCGAACTTCTGCAAATGTTCGCGAACGGGCGAACCGGGTGAACCGCCATAGATTTCAATGTGCAGGCGAATTTTAAAACCCACAGATACTCTTTCTGGCCACAATAGTGATGGAAAAGTTGTTTCAAGGGGACTAACACCTGGACTGTGGCATGCCGGAGGGGATCCATGGCAAAACTCCCATGGAAAATTACATAGTTGATGCAGAGTCTGGTTTTAATCCATAAAGGGCATAAATCACCTAACATTCCTAAATTGTTTGGAATAATGTGCTTTAAAACATCAGGTATGATGTTGTATTGATCAGGTAGTGTAAGCGTTAACGCCCGCTTCACAGTGACAGATCAAACTCCCCGTTTAAGGCACCGCAAACAACCGCAAACAGTCCTTTTGCACAACCGCAAACTCCGCATGGGAGTGCCCCTGTTTTTGGTCAGATTTTTAAAAGGACCGGGCACTTTGGCATGAAGATTTACATTCACTTTAACCTTCCAAAGATACATCCAGGTATGGTATCATCATCTTATTATACTCATTGGTAAAACTTAAGGGGACAGTCAAGTCGAGATTGAACTTTCGTGGTTCGGATGGGGCACGCAATTTTGAGCAACTTTTTAGTTTGCTCCTGTTGTCAATTTTTCTTTGTTCTTTTGGTATCTTTGTTTGAAAAAGCAGGAATGTGCGTATGTGAGCTGGACCGTTTTTGGTTCGGCACCTGGGTGGTGCTTTCTGATTGGTGTCTAAATGTAGCCATCGGTAGGCAGGCGCTGCCCCGGTTCTGAACCAGGGATGAGCCGTCTCCTAGGCTTACATTCAAGTGGAGATGCCAAGAGAACGAAGAAGGTTTGATAAGGGAAGTAGATTGGAGGGTTGCTTGGAGTTGCGTGCTCTATGTGAACCGTGCAGGTTTGGTTTTGACTAGACTATCCCTTTAAGACCCTTATAATTAGAATTAAGATATGTTAAAAATTCCCTAGCCTCCAGTTTGGGTATAAAAAATAAATATACACACCAACACATATATATATATATATATATATATATATATATATATATATATACAGGGAGTGCAGAATTATTAGGCAAGTTGTATTTTTGAGGATTAATTTTATTATTGAACAACAACCATGTTCTCAATGAACCCAAAAAACTAATTAATATCAAAGCTGAATAGTTTTGGAAGTAGTTTTTAGTTTGTTTTTAGTTATAGCTATTTTAGGGGGATATCTGTGTGTGCAGGTGACTATTACTGTGCATAATTATTAGGCAACTTCACAAAAAAACAAATATATACCCATTTCAATTATTTATTTTTACCAGTGAAACCAATATAACATCTCAACATTCACAAATATACATTTCTGACATTCAAAAACAAAACAAAAACAAATCAGTGACCAATATAGCCACCTTTCTTTGCAAGGACACTCAAAAGCCTGCCATCCATGGATTCTGTCAGTGTTTTGATCTGTTCACCATCAACATTGCGTGCAGCAGCAACCACAGCCTCCCAGACACTGTTCAGAGAGGTGTACTGTTTTCCCTCCTTGTAAATCTCACATTTGATGATGGACCACAGGTTCTCAATAGGGTTCAGATCAGGTGAACAAGGAGGCCATGTCATTAGATTTTCTTCTTTTATACCCTTTCTTGCCAGCCACGCTGTGGAGTACTTAAACGCGTGTGATGGAGCATTGTCCTGCATGAAAATCATGTTTTTCTTGAAGGATGCAGACTTCTTCCTGTACCACTGCTTGAAGAAGGTGTCTTCCAGAAACTGGCAGTAGGACTGGGAGTTCAGCTTGACTCCATCCTCAACCCGAAAAGGCCCCACAAGCTCTTCTTTGATGATACCAGCTTAAACCAGTACTCCACCTCCACCTTGCTGGCGTCTGAGTCGGACTGGAGCTCTCTGCCCTTTACCAATCCAGCCACGGGACAATCCATCTGGCCCATCAAGACTCACTCTCATTTCATCAGTCCATAAAACCTTAGAAAAATCAGTCTTGAGATATTTCTTGGCCCAGTCTTGACGTTTCAGCTTGTGTGTCTTGTTCAGTGGTGGTCGTCTTTCAGCCTTTCTTACCTTGGCCATGTCTCTGAGTATTGCACACCTTATGCTTTTGGGCACTCCAGTGATGTTGCAGCTCTGAAATATGGCCAAACTGGTGGCAAGTGGCATATTGGCAGCTGCACGCTTGACTTTTCTCAGTTCATGGGCAGTTATTTTGCACCTTGGTTTTTCCACACGCTTGTTCGATGATCACGCTTCAGAAGATTTGCAATTTTAAGAGTGCTGAATCCCTCTGCAAGATATCTCACTATTTTTGACTTTTCTGAGCCTGTCAAGTCCTTCTTTTGACCCATTTTGCCAAAGGAAAGGAAGTTGCCTAATAATTATGCCCACCTGATATAGGGTGTTAAAGTCATTAGACCACACCCCTTCTCATTACAGAGATGCACATCACCTAATATGCTTAATTGGTAGTAGGCTTTCGAGCCTATACAGCTTGGAGTAAGACAACATGCATAAAGAGGATGATGTGGTCAAAATACTCATTTGCCTAATAATTCTGCACTCCCTGTATATATATAGTTTGTATGCATTAATTTTATTCTGAAGGAGTTTATTGTTGAAAAAACTTGATAGCTACCACCAACTTATATAGAGATTGGGGGAAAACTAAGGCAAGATTACCCCACATAGCTTAAAGTTAAGTCCATAATCAATCTATTGACGGCAATAAGAGTTTCAAATAGATTGACTTTTGCTGTTAGAACAAAACCTATATGCGCCAACACCAATCACCAGCTAGCTTCCCAGTAGTGCATTGCTGCTCATGAGCCTAGGTTTACTCTTCAACAAAGGATACCAAGAAAATAAGGCACATTATAGATTATTATTAAAGGTAAATTGAAAGGTTGTTTAGTATTGCATGCTCTGTCAGAATCATAGAGGTGTAATTTTGACTTTACTGGTCATTTTAAACAGTTGTTAAACTTTCAGTGTTAGCTGGAAAACGTTTTATTTGTTATTTTTTATGTTTATCAATGTCTTTACTTTGTACTTGCATCTCCCCTACCTTGGCCTAGCAGACACCTATTTCTGCAGAATAAATGTATAGTGACAGTTGCATCTGAGAAAAATAACCTAATTTTGTGAAAAGAACCTTTCTTTTTAACAGACATAACATTTTCAGATGTACTACCAATGATAATCACTGTGGGAGAAACAATGAACCAGCCCATGTTTTTAAATGTCTTTGTAGTGACCCTTGAATTTTATTACCTGATATTATTGATCTCTCACGATAGGGTTAAATGCATAGGTAAAGTCCCAATTCTATATGCAGCTCCTGTGCAGGGCACAGCCGGTCCACAATCAGTAGGTTTCACGACCTAGCCAATCATCTGTTGCCGTTTCTGAACATGACAGCCTTCCTGCTTCTGAATGGGGCTTTAACTACATATTTAACCACTTTTCTGGGATTAAAATTGTATTTATATAGAAGAGCCAGTTCAATCCTATGTTCTGTTGAAATATAACATGCCCTTTTAATGTCCTTTTAAATGTTGTATCATTAAAATATTGGTTTACTATTTCTACTGAAGACTAAATTGGAGAAGCAATTGTATTTACATACTATTTGCTTTTATATATTATTTGTATGCCCTTCTAAAACATGGATTGCAGACAAGGTTCTATTTTTATTTTATTAATCATTTTTTAATTGTGTCTTCCATTACCGCTTCTAATTGTTTAGTGAAGCACACTTATCTGTGTATAGTGAGCTGCCATTTTGTATGGAACTCTTCTTTCGGAAACAAAAAAATGTTCATGTACAGTTTACAGCATAAATGGTTTACTGGGATATTTAAAAGTAATAAGACAATAGCAAGTTTGTGTTTTTATATTTTAGCAGTTTTTGACATAAAATGTTTGTGTGTTTTTATGCTAGATTTTGTTAATATTTTTCTTGTGTGTTTTCTGTTGTGTTGTAACATGTCAAATAAAAAAACACTTTGTTTATAAAAAAAAAAAAAAAAAGCTCTGCATGTCCTCCATCAACAGCACGTCTGTAAAGCGTCCTGGCCTTGCCGGCGTGGTAGTGGGAGGAGGAGGATTACTTTCACCTCTTCCCCTGTCAGATTTTCGTTGTGCTGTGACATCACCCTTATACGCTGTGTAAAGCATACTTTTTAATTTATTTTGGAACTGCTGGCAGTCCCTGAAATGCACACGTGTGAAGGAAACTGACTGCTATTATTTCACAGTAAAAAAAAGTGTTTTTTTTTTTAAATGTACACTACTGTTACTACACAAGATATGAGTTGCACTGGTGTGACAATGTGCCCTTGCAGGCCCTGAAACGCACACGTGTGAAGGAAACTGACTGCTATTATTTCACAGTCAAAAAAGTGTGTTTTTTTTTAAATGTACACTACTTTTCAGATATGAGTTGCAGTAGTGTGACAATGTGCCCTGGCAGGCCCTGAAACGCACACACGCTGGCAGGCAGGCAACTGCATTTTGATTATACTAACAGACTGATGTTTCACAGTCAAAAACGTTTTTTTTTTTTTTAAATTTACACTACTGTTACAACAGATATGAGTGGTGGTGGCACTAGTTGGTAAGTGGGCCTGGCACACACGCTGGCAGGCAGGCAACTGCAAATTTACACTACTGTTACAACAGATATGAGTGGTGGCACTAGTTGGCAAGTGGGCCTGGCACACACGCTGGCAGGCAGGCAACTGCAATTAGATTACACTCGCAGACTGATGTTTCACAGTCAAAAAAGTTTTTTTTTTTTATTTAAACTACTGTTACAACAGATATGAGTGGTGGCACTAGTTGGCAAGTGGGCCTGGCACACACGCTGGCAGGCAGGCAACTGCAATTAGATTACACTAGCAGACTGATGTTTCACAGTCAAAAATGTTTTTTATTTTTAAATTTACACTACTGTTACAACAGATATGAGTGGTGGCACTAGTTGGCAAGTGAGCATGGCACACACGCTGGCAGGCAACTGCAATTAGATTACACTAGCAGACTGATGTTTCACAGTCAAAATTACATAGGCCAAAAAAAAAAAAACGACTGATGTTCTAGCCCTAAAAAGGGCTTTTTGGGGTGCTGTCCTTAAAGCAGAGATCAGATGAGTCCTTCAGGACTGTAGTGGACATTGAATACACTAGCCTAGCTATCAATTTCCCTATAAAATCAGCAGCAGCTACACTGTCCCTCCTCTCACTAACAATGCAGGATCAGAATGAATCTAAAATGGCTGCTGCCCAGGAGCTGGGAGGGTCTGGGAGGGAGTGTCTGATGCTGATTGGCTGTAATGTGTCTGCAGACTGTGAGATACAGGGTCAAAGTTTACTCAATGATGACGAATAGGGGGCGGATCAAACATTGCATATGTTCGCCCGCCGCTGCGAACGCGAACAAGCTATGTTCGCCGGGAACTATTCGCTGGCGAACAATTCACAACATCACTATTTATCATTGCACAAGCAACACGACAGCAGAGGCTGTCAATTACCCAAGTCGGAAAAGTCCAGGGAGATTGAGAAATGCCACTTTAGAGTTGGCATATAGGTTAAAAAGCAGCGGTATGATGACCATTGCTTCTTAACTATCGGCTGCATGCTCATGCACATGCACATTTCCAGCTTGTAAAATGGAGCCCTAAGTGTTTAACCGCTGCAAAGGAATTAAACACACCATTGAAGTACTGCTCATGACCCGCAGAGCACTGCTGGCCCCAAGTGGAAATTGTCGCTGATGTAGCGCTGTTAATTGCACCAGCGGCAGTTTCTGCTCAGGAGCAGGAGTGCTCTGAGGGTCCCTACAGTACTTCTGTTGTGTGTTTAACCCATTCTCAACTATTATGGCCCTTTAACATTTATTTATAGATATTTATAGAGAGAAATTACTGAGATAGTGATAAAGTGGAGAAGGAAAAAAATTAATATAGAATAGAGAATTGAGGGAGCATTGTAAATAAATACAGTCCTATGTCTGTAAACGTTCAACCCATGGTTTAGTTTTGTATTTTTACAATATTTTTTTGCACTCTGTGTATGAAACATGCTTTTATGTCTGGTAAACCTTTATGTTGTTTGTTTTTTTTTTATTTGAAATAAAAATTGAATCTTGCATTACATGCCAAATATTTTGATCTGTTCTTGTCTTTTGCTTTTGATTATGTAGGAGACAGAAATGTTCTATCAGAAACTTAAAGACGGTTTTTGATTTGATGCTTTGGGGGAACAGAATTAAAATCTTTGAAATAACTTTTTTTTTGCTCCAAAGAAAAAGAGTATTATTTTTTTGTACCATGTAGTTTATTTGTGTAACCGTTAGATTATTTTTCATCTTAGTTGAAAGTTTTAGAATGTATGAATATTATTATTTAGCATTCTCTTGCTTGCAATCTATCAAAAGTAAATGCTGTTATAAAATAAGATCCCCATTTTGTTTCAACACAAGGTCATTTTTGTATAATTTTCTTGTGAAGAAATGAATCTTTTCTATGTATATGTTTAAATGAACAAAACAAACTGTATTTAAAACTACAGGTATACCCCACTCATACAGCGGGTTAGGGACCAGAGCCCCGCTGTAAAGTGAAAACCGCCTTAAAGTGAAACAAGGCAGTTTTCGCTTTCTTTTCAGTGTTTAAAATCCAGAAAACATGTTTGAACTAACATATATTAGGGGTGCATTAGTGCTATGTTTAGTTAAACACTAGCACAGTAAGTATTCAATAAATACTGTACCTGTAAAATTGTGACAATTACTGTAGTAAAATTTGCCAGACTATAGCACTGAGACACAGATTACACTGCAATGCTATAAACAGAGTGAACTAAGCATAACAAAATGGTGCCATTCACTTTTCTAACAATCTCACGATGATTATAGCACTGTTTCAAAATTCTTAGAGGTTGAACTTCAGCTCCACAAAGCGCTGTATTAGCGAATCGCTGTAAAGTGAAGCGCTGTAAAGTGAGGTATACCTGTAAATAACAAAACATATTACAATTTATAAGTTTATCTTTGTTATTATTTTTTTTTTCTTTAGTTTCAAGCCAACGTAAAAGAAGGTGTGACTGGCGTGATCGTCAATATAAGTGTTAAAGACCAAGATGATCCAATGACTGGAGCATGGAGAGCAGTATATACCATCATCAATGGGAATCCGGGCCAGAGTTTTGAGATTCATACCAACCCAAAAACAAATGAAGGAATGCTATCTGTGGTCAAAGTAAAAAACAGTATTTTTTTCTGTTTAATTAATATCTCTTCAGTGAAATTGAGTTGTAAAAAATATAAAAGTCAATGACTTTTAGGTCCACTAAAAGGGACATTTAGCTTAAAACTGTACATTCATTATTTGTTTTAACTGCGTTTCCAGTATTTTATCTATGCAAACTGTACTTTACACACACACACACCTGTGCACACACAATGCAGGAGATATTTTGCATATAGTATCTGATTGGTCAGAACAAAAGAGAATTTCCAAAGAATGTATTCCTGGGCTGCTCTAAAATAGCAAAATACTGACAATTGTTTATATGATCCTTTGCATTGCAGTGCTTTAATGATGATATATGCAATGCATAGATACAATAATTTAATATCCATTTTAATCTCTGTTCCATAAATAGAGAATTAAAAAGTTTGCTCTGCATTATTTGGTTTCCTGCAAATGGAACCCTCTTATGCGAACAGTTAACATGATTTTACTGAGAGTTTCTACGCTTTTTGTTTAACAGTAGCCCTCAATGGCTTTTACAAAAGGCTGTATTTTGGAATTAGTGCCTCTTTCTTAGTTAACAACAAAACAAAAAAACTCTTGCATAGACAAACTATGGGTTTGCAATAATCTTTAGATAGTTGTTTGTTCTTTGTGCTGGAATAAATATTTGTGAACATGTTTGATAGTTTTTTGCCACTAGAGGGCATTAGTTCATGTGTTTCATATAGATAACATTGGGCTCATGCACGTGAATTTACCATGGAGTCAGCTCTGATTGGCTAAAATGCAAGTCTGTCAAAAGAACTGAAATAAGTGGTTCAGTCTGCTGAGGCTTAGATACAAGGTAATTACAGAGGTAAAACATGTATAATTATAACTGTGTTGGTTATGCAAAATTGGGGAATTGGTAATTAAGGGATTATATATCTTTTAAAACAACAAAAATTCTGGTGTTGACTGTCCCTTTAAGATTAACACTTATTAAAATGGTTTTGGAACATAAAAGGTTAATTTTTAAATTAATTTTTTTATTATCATGATACACTGTACAATAAGATAAATCCTAATAACTCTAATGTAAAATCTTGAGCCAAAGAGCATTTGCATTTGTCATTTTTGTTTGGATTGAGCATATCTATAGTTTTTGTGAGGTTTGAAAAAAATTTGTGTCTGGGGCCATTTATCAGCAGATGCTATTTGAGAGTGTGAATACTTTAAAAACATACTAACAAAATAACCTAAATTTGAAAACCCATTATCAGCCACAAATATCACAAAACATTGCGATTGAGGTCTTAGTGACATAGGTGAAAGCATCAAAATACGAGTTTTGTAGATAGTCCCTTTTCTTTCATACAGGTGGTGAGAGTCCATGGCCCATTACTCTTGGGAATCATTCTTCTCTACCACTAGGAGGAGGCAAAGATTCACAAACCTCAAGAGTTCTAAAAAACCCTCACACATACCTCAGTCTTTACTTTGCCTCTGCTGGAGAAGGTTGAAGAATGAAGATGTGCATTTGTTTCTTCAGAGAAAGGGGATTTTAGTGTATATTGAGGCCATCATTAGCCCATCTCTCTAACTATCACCTTGCTTATGCACTTATGAACTTCACACACTCCTAAATACTTTCTCTCCTCCATGCACTTCAACCCAAAAACAGTCTCAATACTACAAATCTGTATCTCCTCCTATGTCACTCTCCCTCTTGCTCATACTAGATGCTGATGATATATCCCCTAATCCTGTTCCCCTGCAACTTTGTAGGCTTGCACACCCATGTGTGCCTTTTCATAGACTTAGAAAATAAACTTCTGGTAACCTGACTCAAATTCCTCTTGTATCCAAAGCCAACACCCCCTTCACTATGGAACTCTCACTCTCTTTGCAATAAGCTCACTTATATCCATTTCTCACTCCCTCAACCTTCTGGCTCTCACAGAAACTTGGCTCTCTCTTTCAGACACAGCATCCACTGCTGCACTGTCACATGGGGGTCTCCAATTTAGCCACACTCCTAGGTCTGGAAATAGACAAGGGGATGGTGTAGGTATTTTACTTTCCTCTCATTACTCCTTTCAACAAATACAACCCATATGTTCCCTCACATTTTTCTCATTCAAAACTCACCTGATTAGCTTATTCTCTTTCCTCTCTATAAGTGTTGCAGTCATATACCACCCCCCTGGGTCCTCATCTCACTTTCTAGACTATTTTGCTGCCTGGCTACCTTATTTCCTCTCCTCAGAAACCCCTGCCTTCATTCTGGGAGACTTTCCATCTCCCTGTTGACAATTCCACTGCCTCCTCTGCAAAACAATTTCTGCAACTCACTCCCTCTTTTGGTCTTTCACAATGGACTGACTCTCCTACTCACAAAGATGGTCACTCCCTTTATCGGATTTTCAGTTATGGATGCCCTATCTCAAACTTCACAAACTCCCCTTCTTTTCTTTCTCACCATCATCTCCTCACTTGTACTATTACATCACTCCCTACAACTGTTCCTCCTTCTATACCTCACACCAAACTCCACAATAGCACAGCTCTCTAGCTCTCTCAAACATCTATTCCCTTCCGTCTCCTCCTTTTCCTTCCTTAACCAATCTATCTGCCACTACAATTGCACCCTTACATCAGTCCTTTACAATTTGACCCCTCCTACCATAGCTCGGAAGTCACACAGTCATTCACAGCCCTGCATACATCTCTGACATGCTACCTATGCAGATGTTCTAGTACTGCTGAGTGACACTGGAGAAAATCTTGGAGGTCAGCTGACTTTCTTCACTACAAGTTCATCTTGAACTTCTAATATTCTGCCCTTAACCTTTCTAAGCAAGATTACTTCTCTACTCTTATCTCTACTCTTTCTTCATACCCAAAATGTCTGTTATTCACTTTCAATACTCTTCTGCACCCACCCCACCACTTAATACAACTTCTCTCTTAGATCAAGATTTTGCCAGCCACTTCAGTAACAAAATCAACTCCATTAGAAATGAAATAATCTCTCAACATACTACCAGTCTGCCAACCCCTCCAGTGCTTGCAATCATCCAAAATCCACATCACCATAAATTCAGCTCTTTCGCCCCTGTTTCTTAGGAATAAGTTTCTGCTCTTATATTGTCCTGTCATCTAACTACTTGTCTCCTTTATCCCATCACCTCACAACTACTCCCCTCCCTCTCTTCTACACTTACCCCTATACTCTCACACATTTCCAACCTCTCCCTCAGCACTGGTATATTTCCCTCATCTCTAAAACATGCACTGGTCACACCTATCCTCAAAAAACTTTCTCTCGATCCATCCTCCCCATCCAACTACAGCCCTATTTCCCTACTCCCCCTTGCCTCAAAGCTTCTTGAAAAGCTAGTATATGCACGGATATCCCATTTCCTTACATTAATCTTCTTCCTTAACCCTTTGCAATCTGGATTTCGCCCCCAACACTCCACAGAGACAGCAATCATTAGGGTTATCAACAAACTACTTATAGCTAAAGTGAAAATCCACTTCCCTGTAGACTACAGGAAGCAACTACAACTATACCTGCAGGGACTAGATACTAATACATATAGTAACCTAGAGGTTAGTAATCTCTTCACTATATTTATTTATTGTAAGTGGATATTTATTACTGGGTTGTGGATTTAATTTTTAAGGGAAAAAAATATTTTTTAAATCCCTCCCTTTATGTTATTACTTGTGGAGTCCACAACTTTGGAATTATTACCCAAGAGTAATGGATCATGACGCTCACCACCTGTACTAAAGAAAACATAATTTATGCTTACCTAATAAATTAATTTCTTTCAAAGTGGTTATAGCCCACAAGACCCCACCCTAAAGCTTTGAGCTAGTTTTTTCTTCAGCTCATCTTTTTTTTACCTGTTCCTTTTTTGACTTATTACGTTTTCTTATCTCACTTTGCTTGGCTATGTGTTAGACTGAGGTATGTGTGAGGTGGGAGAAGTTTTATAGAGTTCTTGGGGTTTGGGAATCTTTGCCTCCTCCTAATGGTAGAGAAGAGAGTAATTTCCAAGAGTAATTGATCGTGGACTCTCACCAGTATGAAAGCAATTAATATATCAGGTAAGCATAAAATATGTTTTTATTGTGCTTATTTCATTCACTAAGCTCACTCACCTCTTGCCTCAGTAATCTCCTGAGTCTCAACCATTTCTAATTTATTCTATAGAGCTTCTCTAGCTCTTCACTATTAAAGAGACATGAAACCTATATTTTTTCTTTCATGATTTAGGAAGAACACGCAATTTTAAACAACTTTTCAATTTACTTCTTTTATCTTATTTGCTTCATTTTCTTGATATCCTTTGTTTAAAAGCATATGTAGATATGCTCAGTAGCTCCTGATTAGGGATGAGCGAATGTGTTTATATTCGAATTCAAATGTTAGAATGAATGTTATTGTAGAAATTTGATTTACATAATAGAATGTTGATAAGAACGAATATTCTTAAAAATTCGATTTTCGAATGTTATTTACAGTTTTCGAATGTCACATTCAAATTCGAATGTCACTTTCGAATTTGAATATTACATTTATAAAACACATTTGTATACTAGAAACAATATTTCGAATTTGAATTTGAATATTACATTTATAAAACACAGTATTAAACTAGAAATACTATTTCGAATTTGAATGTCACATTCGAATCGAATATCACATTTGAATTTGAATATTACATTTAAAAAATACAGTATTAGACTAGAAATACTATTTCGAATTCGAATGTGACATTCGAATTTGAATATTACATTTCGAAATTGAATGAATAGATAGCTAAACATTCTATTAGTCAAACAAATATTTTCGAATTTTATTGAAAAATTCGAAAACGAAAATTCAAAAATAGAATGTTAGAATGTTATATAAACATTCGAAATTCGATTTGAACGAACAAATGTATCAAAATTCGTTTTAAATTTCGAATTTTTAGAAACATTCGCCCATCCCTACTCCTGATTGGTGGCTGCACATAGATGCCTCGTGTGATTGGCTCACACATGTGCATCGCTATTTGTTCAACAAAGGATATCTAAAGAAAGAAGCAAATTAGATAATAGAAGTAAATTGTAATGTTGTTTAAGATTATATTCTCTATCTCAATCATGAAAGAAAAATTTGGGGTTTCATGTCCCTTTAAGTCATTTTACACCGCTGTGGACAAGATGTTTTTACTCATTTGCACTCATTTTATCTACACATCAATATTATGAATTAAAAACATATATATTATTTCTGTGTATGTTTGAGTATATGTTAATAGCATGAGAGTCATTGTTATTTCACAAATATTTCAAACATACATATAAGTTTCCATTCCATATTATTTAATTAAAATATTAATTGATGCATTATTGTTATTTATTAAAAAAAACAAAGCTATTTTTATGCTTACCCAGTCCACCTATTTTTTTTTTATATATTTATTTGTATTTGCTCACTGAAACAAGTATCTATGAGCTCTAACACTAACAGCACAAGGCTAGTTGTCAGTTAATAATTTTTAACATTATAATTAGCTATACAGACATAAAGCCCCTTATTTAAATTATGGGAACCTCTCTCTTTCAAATGAGAAATCTTATAATATATTTCTTTATCAAGGGAGTGAGAACGGCCTTTTCAAGTCACAATAACTAACAAATAAGACTAATACTGAGAGTATTTGTTATTGCTATGAAAATCACCTGGCAACTGTATGGAAATTGGGCCACTGTTTTTAAAGAGTACAATTGCTATATTTAATATGTGTTGGAAGAGGCAACAGAAGGGATATCACCTTAATAATTTGCCCTATATGCCTATGTTTTTTTAGGTGATCATAAAATGGCCACTAGTGCAAGTGACCCCTGCTTCGATAGAAGACCTATCACTTAATCCATTTAATTTTTTTAGCGAAGTTCTGTAATCTCTTAGAACCCAGAGCACCCTTAAAGTCACCCACTATTTAGATAGCAATGTCTGTGTATCTAAAGGGGCATGAGACCCCTCATTTGAAAGAAGGTAACCCTTTTTTTCATAGGCAGAGTATTGTGTGTTTTGGGGTTGTATGATGTTTTTACAAAAGAGATGATTGACATTCTTATGGGAATTAGCTACAAACAACAGGGGTATTAGTGTCCCCATTGGGAAGAGGGGGATCCAAATTAGGGAATCATGTCCCCCTGAGTGATAGATCCTCACTGCTTCTCACCAAGCACCCCTCTGGTGCTTAGTTGAGACAGGTGATCACCATGATAATCGGGATCAAAATCAAATTAGACTTTTGATTAAAAATACATCAATTTAAAAGTGTCCCATCCCTCCAACTCTATGGAAAATCCCTTTTTGGCAAGTGAGTCATTTGTTCACTATCTCTACCTGTATTCCAGTAGGGAAAAGTGACCCCTCATTCTAATGAGGGACTTGTCTAGCACTAGCACAGTGTTGAGATATGGGTAACCTAAGGACAGAGTGGCTGCTATTGCAGTGGTCTGACATTTTAACAGAAACCTGCATTTAAGTGGAACATGATACCTCTAATTTTAAATTGCATACTTCCTTATTTAAAACAAGTGGCTCCTTGTCCCTCTAAGTCCGTTTTCATCAAACCCAGTCCACAAGGAACCGTATCCAGTGAGATTTCAAGTGTTTCCATTCTCTCCTTTTGAGTAGCTCAACTATTGTAGCAATCTAAACTTCACTCAATCAGGGAAATAATGTATCTGATTAGTGAGATGTGTTAGGAGCTCCTAAAGTAAAGGCCAGGTCAAGTAGAGAGTACAGGCTAAAATTACTAAAATATCAACAAAGTTTAATATCACATATAATAACAGATAGTCAATAATACATATTATAAATGCATAAAAGTACATGGAGCCATAGTACTAATAAAAACAATGTATCAGTTACAATAATTTAATAATACAATAATAAGGTGATAATACAATAATAAGGTAATAAAATGGTATGATAATAAGATATAAAAACAAATGAAAAATATGTGCAGGATTATACACGTGAATCGGCCCCTGGGGGGCTTGGGTACATAGACAGATGAGATAAAAAACTAAAAGTGAGATAAAAAACTAAAAGTGAATAATCATGTGTGCAATATCTGATGTGAATGTCAGTAATCCAGGTAACAATCAAGGTGTGCTAAGAACAAATTAAAGAATGTGCTAAGAACAAATTAAAAAATGTGCTAAGAAAAAATCAAATAATCAAAAAATCATCAATGTGTAAAAATGTCAGTAAGGACCAAATAACTGAGTGGATAAAGTCTTATTAGTCCAAATGAAAAAATAATAAGTCAAGTGATCAAAATAATCAAAAAAATCAAAAAAACCCTTGTGATCCAAAAACGATCCAGGTGTTCAAACTGATCCAAATAGATGATGCCAATAAGTGATCCGATTTGTGGAAGAAAAAACGAAAATCAAAAATCAAAACTACACCAAAAAATATATGAAAAATATATAGAACAGTCAAATGGTGATTATTAAGTATCCAAAAGATAAAAAAATCAATATAATGCAAAAAGCTCCATATAATGCAAAAAACTCCAATACCTGTGAAAAAAGGAAAAAAAACAACATAGAGCAGTATTGTTTAAAATAGACTCTAAGTAATAAGAATATAGCTCACCATATATGGCAACGCGTTTCGGCCCACCAATAGGGCCTTTTTCAAGAGTCTGATACATTGTTTTTATTAGTACTATGGCTCCATGTACTTTTATGCATTTATAATATGTGTTATTGACTATCTGATATTATATGTGATATTAAACTTTGTTGATATTTTAGTAATTTTAGCCTGTACTCTCTACTTGACCTGGCCTTTACCTTAGGTGCTCCTAACACATCTCACTAATCTGTCTTTCTTTTTTGGGTAACTAGAGACCCAATTGTTATAGGAGCATAGGTCCTGGGAGTTAGCGACGTCGGATAGATATTATTTTTGAAATAATGTATCTGGTCTGATAGGACTGGACTCACATGAAAAATATGCAAACGTGTTATTAGTGCATACAAATGAATAACAGACATTCTTACCAGCATTCACACGATGAACTAAATGAACAATTACACCATTAATTAATTTAATTTCTCTTTATATTACATAGAGAAACTAAATGAACAAATGGTTTATTTGTTCATTTTTGTTCATTGAAGCAATTGTCTAAATAATGGCAAAAATGGCTGTATCATTATTCGTTTGTATGGACAAATAATAAAGGAACAGATTTTTGCATGTCTACATCCCAAGTGTTCATGGATCATCATCATCTCAAATGGCCTCTGTGCAGGAGGATGACACAGTATCATGATCTGCATTTTATTGATTAAAAAATAAAGAAAACAGGAAGCACTATTCAAAGCTAACATAGTTTGTTTTGTTTTTTTTTAAAAAAGGTTATTGTGAGGTTTTAATTAAATCTATCCCATTGAATTTTAGCAATAGGGGTTGAATGTGCCATATATGTTTTTTAGCTCACAGTATCATTTTTCTTAGTCATTATGAAGGATCAATATAACTAAATATCTATCAACCCTAGCAATGCTCTAACAAGGATGGTGTATTATTGCTAATGAATCTCAATCAAATACATATTGTTATCAAATTGTCCCTACGCAGATAGGGACAAAAGCGGCATCATTAGATGTGACAGCTGGACAGCGCAGAGATAGTGAACATGAATCTTTAGACTTCACATAATTTAATCTTTATATCAGTCATCCAATTATGGAGATTAGCATTTTTTCTTAAATACAATGTAACTTGTTTTAATAGTCTAGTTCTATGCATCCATTGTGCTCACGGAGGGCTTCTCATTTTTGGTAAAGTGTAGTCAGTAACAGAACAAGCTATTTTCTTGCTCTGTAGAGACAATGACAACATTGATGAATTTATGTATTAATCATTGGTAGCTGTTCATGGTGTATTTTATAAAACATAGATGAAATATAATTTATTTCTTCTGAATATTCATTAATTTGTAATAACCTGCTGTTCATCTTTGTCATTACTTTGCAAGAATCTTATATTATCATATCTAAATATATTAGCTCTGTATGTATACTGCTTTGACACTTTATGATAAATCTGTTAATAAAAAAATAAATAATTAACAGCAATAATAACACATTAGAAGAAGGTGGGAGGAAATAAATGCAACTCTACAGATTTTACAGTTGTTTCAGTTACGTTTAAAATGTAAATAAGAATGTGTGCTGTTATTAAAGGGACAGTCTAAATGATTTTTATAAAGAAAAAGATAATCCCTTTATTACCCATTGCCCAGTTTTGCATAACCAACACGATTATATTAATATACTTTTTATCTCTGTGATTACCTTGTATCTAAGCCTCTGCAAACTGCCCCCTTATCTCAGTTCTTTTGACAGACATGCATTGTAGCCAATCAGCACTGACTCATAAATAAATCCATAGTAGTGAGCACAATGTTATCTATATGACACACATGAACTAGCACTGTCTAACTATGAAAAACTGTCAATATGTTCTGATATAAGAGGCGGCCTTCAACTGCTTAGAAATCAGTTTATGATCTTACCTAGGTTTAGCTTTTAACAAAGAATAATAAGAGGACAAAGCAAATTTGATTATATAAGTAAATTGGAAAGTTGTTTAAAATTGCATGCCCTATCTGAATCATGAAAGCTTAATTTTGACTTGACTGTCCTTTTAAATATCAGTATAGATACAATGGGCTCCATTTATCAAGCTGCAGAGGAAGCTTTGGAGCCCTTGTGGTGAATGCTCTTTCATATAAGCCTGCCAACCCCTGGTTAATAAGCAGTGCTCATAATCATGTGGCTTCTTAAACTCTGCACCATCTCAAAGATAATGGAGTTAAATCACCCCAAAATTTATTCAGAGGGTGAAACAGCACAAATATTTCATTGTGCAATAGTAAATGTGCACAGTAGAAGACCAGTGTCTCCTGCCCTCTTGATGCAAACACAGGTGGACCAGTTCCCTAGCTGGGAACTATGTTTTCCCTCTCTATGATAAATACAGCCATATGTTCTTTAGTGCTTCTAAAATGGTAGTTTAAATAATTTCCAAAAGATATATTTTGTGGTTGTCAGGAAGGTCAACAATGTATTGGTATTTAATGCATTGAACAACTGTTTGAAAGCTAAGGAGTTAAAGGGATGCGGTAGTCCAACAATTTATACCATTTATATTAGAGTAGCATCTTAACATGTTTGTTTTTCATGAAAAAATGTGAAGTAAAATTGTGAAGTAAAAGTTTTTAAAATTTAAACTGAGATTAATACAGATGTAACAGTTGTGTATTTCCTCCTAATGCTTATTGGCTGATATGCACTTTCTGCTAATGCTCAGGATAGGTATCAATCAATGAATGGTCGTTTGTAGGAAAGGCAAAACTGACACCAGCATGTGTAAATTCAAACAGCTTTTTCTTATTCAGAAAATAAAAATGTCATCATCTCTAAATGCTCATTTTTTTATTGGATGCTTTTTGATTAGCAAGAACATTAGCTCTTTGTTTACAAATAACAATGGACTAGGCACGTTTAAAGATGTTTGTAAAAAATGCGGAGGGATGGTGAAACTGTAAGCTTCAAATGTAGCTTTCATATAGGCATTTATATAATTTCTGTTGAAACAAATACAGCACAATTTATATATTACTAGAGGATTGGGGTTTTTATTTATGCATTTAGTTATTATACTTACAGCATTTTTTTTTTAAATTCAATTTATATTTTTAATTAATTTTCTAATGTTGGGCCAGATGCCGTCACAATAACTAACTGCTAGCAGTTCCTATTATTTCTCCCGCAAAAATGTTTCCCTTATGAGTCAGAAAGAGCATGCAACTTTAAATAACTTTGCATTTTGCTCCTATTGCCAAATTGTCTTAATTCCTTTGGTATTCTGTGTCAAATCAGCCACAATCCACTACTGTGAGTTAGCTGAATACACTGGAGAAACCAATGGCAAGTAGCCTATATGCACAGCTACCAATCAGCAGCTTGCTCCCAGAAATGAATTGCTGCTCATTTGCCTTGCTAGGTGTGCTTTCAACCAAAGATACCAATAAAACAAAGCAAATTATACAATAGGATTACATTGGAAAGTTGTTTAAAATTGCATGCTCTATCAGAATCATGAAAGTTTAAATTTGACTTCACCGTTCCTTGTAATTTTGACGGTTGAAGGATATGAGATTACATCAACCACTCTTCTTTTTCCTTTTCAGAGTTACTGCAGACCTAATTCCAATTTGTAGCAATAAAATAAATAAAATGAAGGGTGTTTGACTATATGAATAGATTACAATGTTTAGTGGTCTATGTACATGTTTGTATTTGATACAGCATTGCATTTGGGACACAAACACTTTTTTCAATTGTACCCTTTATTTTGTAGCCACTGGACTATGAAATTTCTGCATTCCACACTCTGTTGATCAAAGTTGAGAATGAAGAACCACTGATTCCTGATGTAGCATATGGACCTAGCTCAACAGCAACTGTTCAGATCACTGTCGTAGATGTTAATGAAGGTCCAGTTTTTCATCCTGACCCAATGACAGTGACAACAATGGAAAATATACAACTCGGATCTACATTATACACTGTAAATGCCACTGATCCTGACACATTACAACACCAGTCTATACGGTAAGCAAAGCATTGATTTTGTTAAAATGTGATACTATTGCAAACCAAAATCCATGAGTCCCACTTATTATGCTGCGGGCGTAAAACTCTAGTTAAGTAGCTTCAGTCTTAACATACTGGTCTAGATGACATTTTAGCACCATTTAGCAGTACTTTTGTAATGTAAGGTTTGCATGACGTTGTATACTGAGTATTCATTTCAGTGAAAATTTCTATAGTCACTTTACTAATGTATCACAATCTTACTGCTGAACAGGCATTGCTGCTGTAATTGCAACAAATTCAGACTATCTACACATATATAGCAACAGCTCATACTTTAAAATAGGACCAATACACACACAAACGTCAATCAACAGTGCAATATAATAAAAAAAAAATAAGTGAAAAGAAAGATCCTAAATGGGTTGTGATCACTCGAGATTTAGATAGATTTTATGCTAAAAAGAAATGCAAGATGAAATTCAATGAAATGGCGAGTCACTAGAAATATCACAGATACTGAAAAGAATAGGCATTTTGAAATTTGTATAGTGATTCAGCCTTGGGGCATATTTATGATTGCGCAAGCAGACATGATATGAAGTAGCGTAACATGTCCGCTGCACATCGATAAATGCCGACAGCATATGCTCTCTGCATTTATCATTGCACCAGCAGTTCTTGTGAACTGCTGGTGCAATGCTGCCCCCTGCAGATTCATGGCCAATCGTCTGCTAGCAGGGGGTGTCAATCAACCCAATCGTATTCGATTGGATTGATTTCTGTCGATTTTCTGTCCGTGGCCTCAGAGCAGGCAGACAGGTTATGGACCAGTGGTCTTTAGACCGCTGCTTGATAACTTCTGTGTCCGACGAGCCGTACAGAGCTTGATAAATATGCCCCTTGATGTGCATGTCATGTGCAGCCAGAAGAAGTTCTTACATTTGAAATCACTCATGCATAGTGTCCCAACACTATCCTTTTGCCCTTTCATTAACCCTATATGGACCAATGATGGAATTATTTCGTCATGGTTGTCCGCGCCATATGGACCCATGACAGAAAAATTCTGTCATGTGCTAAAATTAGCCCCAGATCGCTGTAGTACTGGCGATTGCGGGTTTAATGCTCTTGCTAGCTGCCTCAGCGTCTGAGGCAGACTAGCAACAGCAAATCATGATGTCCCAGCCCATGTGATCACTGTGACAGCCAATCACAGTGGTCACAATGTTGCTGGGACATCAGCTCCGCCTCCCTCCACCTCTGTTCAGTTTGAGTAGTGGTGAGAGACGGATCTTTGTTACTTTGAATGCGGTAAAAAAATCCAATGTATTAATAAAAGTTTAAATATCCCATTTGCCCAGTCCTTAAATTTATTTTGAATTACTTTTCTTAAGCTGTACTAAGTATATACACTTTGAAAAAAAACTTGTTTGTTTGATTTTTTGGTATTTTGTTTATTATAATTGAGAACTTAAAATGTATATGTCACATCAAATTAAAGCCCATTTTGTCCTTTAAAAAACGGTATATAATATGTGTTGGTGCAATAAATGAGAAAGATGGAAATTGTGGTTGAACACACAAATAGCAAAAATGCAAAAATTGCTATAGTTCCTTAACCAAAAGACAAACATCTGAAGCTTGATCCTTAAGGGGTTAAATATAATCCTACAATTGGATTCCCCCCACAAAATGGTGTATAATGTTCCCATCTATATGAACCAGGGGCATGTTACTGGATAGGCCCTATATTGGGGGGGGGGGGGCACTTGGCCACTGCACTTAGTGGTCTCACTGCTTTTAATGTTTTTTTTTTTACTTTGAAACTGGCGGCTCACCGCCGAGCGGTCATGTGACCAGCTTTTTGTTTATGTCACATGACGTTTTTGACAAGCCAGCCCAGCTTCCATTATCTGCCGCATATGGCTGGGGAATCATGCACGTGCGCTTGTCTAACAGGCCAGACGGCAACGCAATGGGGTTAGGTGAGACCGTGAGAGTCAGGAGGAGAGGTAACTCAGCTCACTGATCCGGTGGAGCACAGTGAATCGGACAACGATCTCAGGTAGGGACCGGGCACTAAGTCTCTGCCACAGACTTTAATGTTAGATCTGAGTCTGAGATAGGGTTGATATAACCTCCCCTCTTAGCATACGGGCGGGTATATTTTAATGCAGTGTGCACTACTTATATTGTTTACAAAAACTCACTGGGATGATTATAGTAGAATAAATTATAAAGGGTTCAGATATATCATATATCATCTTACAAGCTATCACATGGACTAATATGTTTAGTACTAAGGCACAGAGAGAGTCACTCTTCAGACTTGCCACTCAGTGTCCTGTGAAATTATCCTTATCCTCCTTTGCTCTAAAGTTAGTTCCAACGGTGAGGAACAGCCAGTTTCCACTTAGATATTTTCATATAGTTTGAGAGTGGGAACTTTTTTCTTATTCATTTAAGAAACTAATTATTATTATTTATTTAATTAGGGTCACCCTGCTTGACTTTTTTGCTTATTTGTTCTTCTACTTACTTACAAAGGTGATAGACGTTTCTCCAGTACATAGTGGGGTTTGGAATACCCACTTTTATCTTTTTGCTACAAACTTTCTGCAACTCATTAATTATAGTGCAGTTGGGATTTATTAATAATTTATTATAGTATTAATTTATAATTTATTGCAGATATTTTTTTGTGTGCATATTATTACATTTTTGCTTCAGGTTGTTTATATATATATATATATATATATATATATATATATATATATATATATATATATATATATATATATATATATATATACACACACACAGTATATATACACACAGTATATATATATATATACACACACACAGTATATATATACACAGTATATATATATATATATATATATATATATATATATATATATATATATATATATATATATATTATTTACATATACACATGCAAGTCCTTGTGAACATTTTCTAAAATACCCTGACCAAAAAATATTGTGGCCAAAAAACAGCCTAAAACCAAGGGGGGGGGGAGCAGAATTTTCAGTGCCTAGGGCAGCACAAAACCTAAATACGCCACTGATATGAACCATCTATAATCTAACCCAAAGAAAAGTGATCCTTCTGCACAAGCTTTAAAAAATATATAGCATTGTGATTATTTATGGCCCCTTTACATATTAATGTCTTTTTAAAGTTTGACAAAAGCAGATGATCACTCCTAAACTGTTAAAACATTGTTTTCAAATTCAGTTTCATTGTAACAGGAAATTAATTGAAGGCAATGATTTCACAGGGACGTTTGGGATGTTTTTGTTTTGTAACAGATTAGCATATTTTGTTTTTGCTAAATCAAAGGGCATACACAATCCCTTCTTTCAACAAACATTGGGAGCAGAGAACAGGCATTTGGCTTTTAAATTGAATTTTACATGATTTTGCATCTTTAGGGACGAGTACTCGTTATTAACTGCTGTCATATACATATATTTAAGAATGAAAAATCAATTAAAAAGCTAATTTTCTGACATATGATTAGTATTCCCTACTTTAAACTCTTGGGAAGTATGCCCTGCTCGTTATTATAATTTCCTAATCCCTGTGCTCTCAAACAAATAGTACAGTACTATATTAAATACAAGCTAATAATAAAATTAGGAAGCAAATATAGGAAACAGATCTCTAGTGAACTCCTGGCATAGATTAAAAAAATATCGTAGAAAAGACAAATCATTACATTTAAAGTTGCACTAATATATTAGTCTGTGAATAATATTTAGAAATTTATCAGCATAATCTGTAAAAAGAAAACATTTCTATAATGCATATAGAATGGCAAATTTGTTAAAATGGTTAATTTAAATATAAAATAATTTAGTTGAAGTGAATAAATTGCATTTTTATCATTTAACACAAAACTCATTGAATCATATGAACAATCTACCACTTTTAAGTTTCTTTAAGTTCACTTAAAGAATTTTAAATATTTTTGTCATCCATCCTGTGAATACCTCTGTACATATATTGATTGGTTGAATATAAATAACATTCTGCTAGATCACGAGTTTGGCGTTAGGGTAAAAAAGCAGCATTAAGGGGTCCTAACACTGCTTTTTACCGCCCGCTGGTATTACGAGTCTGACAGGTACAGGTGTACCGCTCACTTTTTTCTGCGACTCGAGGCTACCGCAAACCCCCTTACATCAATTGCGTATCCTATCTTTTTAATGGGATTTGCCTAACACTGGTATTACAAGTCTTGGAAGAAGTGAGCGGTAGACCCTCTCCCTTCCAGACTCCTACCGCATTTAAAAGTCAGTAGTTAAGAGTTTTATGGGCTAACGCCGGAACATAAAGCTCTTAACTAAAGTGCTAAAAAGTACACTAACACACATAAACTACCTATTAACCCCTAAACCGAGGCCCCCCTACATCGCAAACACTTAAATAAAAATTTTTAACCCCGAATCTGCCGACCAGATATCGCCGCCACCTACATTATACCTATGAACCCCTAATCTGCTGCCCCTAACATCGCCGACACCTACATTATATTTATTAACCCCTAATCTGCCCCCCACAACGTCGCCGACACCTACCTACATTTATTTACCCCTAATCTTCTGACCCCAACGTCGCCGCTACTATAATAAATTTATTAACCCCTAGATCTAAGTCTAAACATAAACCCCCCTAACTTAAATATAATTTAAATTAAACGAAATTAATTTAACGTAATTAAATAAATTAATCCTATTTAAAACTAAATACTTACCGATAAAATAAACCCTAAGCTAGCTACAATATAACTAATATTTACTTTATTAAATTTATTTTACAGGCAAGTTTGTATTTATTTTAACTAGGTACAATAGCTATTAAATAGTTATTAACTATTTAATAACTACCTAGCTAAAATAAGCACAAAATTACCTGTAAAATAAATCCTAACCTAAGTTACAATTACACCTAACACTGCACTATCATTAAACTAATTACCTAAACTACCTACAATTAATTACAATTAAATGAAATAAACTAAATTACGAGAAAAAAAACAAACACTAAATTACAGAAAATAAAAAAAGAATTACAAGAATTTTAAACTAATTACACCTAATCTAATCTCCCTAATAAAATAAAAAAGCCCCCCAAAATAATAAAATTTCCCTACCCTATACTAAATTACAAATAGCCCTTAAAAGGGCCTTTTGCGGAGCATTGCCCCAAAGTAATCAGCTTTTTTACCTGTAAAAAAAAATACCATACCGCCCAACATTACAACCCACCACCCCTACTCTAAAACCCACCCAGTAATCAGCTGGTCGGTCCAGAGACTCCGTGCAAGGTGTTTAGAAGGTCCAGAGGATGTTGTACAGGAGCAACAGTAATAATTGAGCAGCAAGTCGAGAGTTAAAAAGTTTAAAAATGTATTGTAATATTAAAAACAACAGCAACGCCTTTCTCAGTGTAACACAGTGTTTCATCAGGCTATACAAACAAACTCTCAGCTGCCATATTTAAAACCAGATAGAACCAATCATGGATCAGGAAAAATGCACACCCCTAACAGAAAGTACTAAAACACATGTGACAGGGGTAAGGAATTAACATCATATAAAATAATATATTATAAAGAATCATTATTTTAAAACATATAAGCAATTAGCACATACTAGTCAAATTCTAAAGACAACAGATCGCTGATATCATAATGATATAAAAATATATTTGTGTGATTTTTGGATATTGGCAAACAGATTCCCCTGAAGCCAACTGATAATGGTTTATTCCATTGTTTAATAAGAATGTGTTATTAGAAAAATATAGTTCTTACTAAAAATAACATTTTAATTGTCGCAAATAATCATAAATAGTATTAGTGCATATGTAGCAAAGGTTTTTATGGATTGATATCGGTATAATGGGGGGTGTGAACAAAAGTGCCACACATAACAGAGCAGTGAAACACCGCACCAAAAATGAGCAGACATCATAATAAAGCACCATGGGTATGTGGATCACATGTGTAAATAAGTGATGTCAGAGTGACTTTGATGCCATCTTCATTCACTTTTATCTTTATTTACCTTCACTTCCACATATTGCGTGTCTTGCCCCTCACTCTGACATCACTTATTTACACATGTGATCCACATACCCATGTCGCCATGGAAACAAGGGGATATCATTATTATTGTTATAAGATATCGCAATTATGTTTCTCATATTAAAAACCCTTATTGTTAGTGGCTCACCCATGAAGGGCCTCCTGGTTTCTTGGTGCTTTATTATGATGTCTGCTCATTTTTGGTGCGGTGTTTCACTGCTCTGTTATGTGCGGCGCTTTTGTTCACACCCCCCATTATACCGATATCAATCCATAAAAACCTTTGCTACATATGCACTAATTAACAACTATATACATCACCTAATATAACAATAATAGACTATTTATGATTATTTGCAACAATTAAAATGTTATTTTTAGTATGAACTATATTTTTCTAATAAAGCATTCTTATTGAACAATGGAATAAACCATTATCAGTTGGCTTCAGGGGAATCTGTTTGCCAATATCCAAAAATCACACAAATATATTTTTATATCATTATGATATCAGCGATCTGTTGTCTTTAGAATTTGACTAGTATGTGCTAATTGCTTATATGTTTTAAAATAATGATTCTTTATAATATATTATTTTATATGATGTTAATTCCTTACCCCTGTCACATGTGTTTTAGTACTTTCTGTTAGGGGTGTGCATTTTTCCTGATCCATGATTGGTTCTATCTGGTTTTAAATATGGCAGCTGAGAGTTTGTTTGTATAGCCTGATGAAACAGTGTGTTACACTGAGAAAGGCATTGCTGTTGTTTTTAATATTACAATCAATTTTTAAACTTTTTAACTCTCGACTTGCTGCTCAATTATTACTGTCCCTGGTGAGACGAGGATCCCCATTGTTGACTTCTTCCTCTGGTCTACCGGACGACGTGTGATTCCAGGCTGCTGGTATTGCACTTCAGTGCTTTACATTGTGTGAGTAGGATTCTTATTGTTCCTATTGCTACCTTCTTCAAGTTGTATTTGATCTGCACTATGCGGCGCCCTCTATTCTGTTCTTCCTAGAATAAATCCTAAGCTAGCTACAATGTAACTATTAGTTATATTGTAGCCAGCTTAGGGTTTATTTTATCGGTAAGTATTTAGTTTTAAACAGGATTAATTTATTTAATTATGTTAAATTAATTTAATTTAATTTAAATTATATTTAAATTAGGGGGGGTTAGGGTTAGACTTAGGTTTAGGGGTTAATAACTTTATTATAGTGGCGGCGACGTTGGCGGCGGCAGATTAGGGGTTAATAAATTTAATATAGTTGCTGCGACATTGGGGAGCAGATTAGGGGTTAATAACTATAATGTAGGTGTCGGCGATGGGGGGGGCAGCAGATTAGGGGTTTATAAGTATAATGTAGGTGGCGGCGGTGTCCGGAGCGGCAGATTAGGGGTTAATAATATAATACAGATGTCAGCGATGTTGGGGGCGGCTGATTAGGGGTTAATAAGTGTAAGATTAGGGGTGTTTAGTCTCGGGGTTCATGTTAGGATGTTAGGTGCAGACATAAATTTTATTTTCCCTTAGGAAACAATGGGGCTGCGTTAGGAGCTGAACGCTGCTTTTTTGCAGGTGTTAGTTTTTTTTCACCCAGCTCAGACCCATTGTTTCTTATGGGGAAATCACGCACAAGCATGCTTTGCCAGCTTACCGCTACCATAAGCAACGCTGGTATCGAGGTGAGATGTGGTGCTAAATTTTCCTCAACGCTCACTTTTCTGAGGTTAACACCGGCTTAAAAAAAAAATCGTAATACCAGTGTTGTTTAAAGGGAGCGGTAAGAAAAAAATGCAATGCACAGCCTTACCGACAAAACTCGTGATATAGCCGATTAATTTGTAAATGTTTGGGTCAGAAAAAAAAAAATACTTTATATTCTGACATTTAATTCAAACTCTTGTAAGGGTTTAATAAAACTTTTTGGACTGCCTGTACCTTTATATAATTGACTGTAAATTTTTTCTATTTATATATCTTTTATTGAGGTTTTGTAAAAACAGATATAATACAAAGTACAATGAATAGTGCATATTACAGATAAATACAGCCTGTCTTAGGACACAATACAATGCAATTTTTAGCTAGAAAACAAGTTAACAGACCTAATAAATATCACAGTATTAACTGAAACCTCTATTTTTATGTATACCATAGGTTCTATGAATGACTACTTATCTGGCCCCTCATCGACTCTGTGGTATAGGCAAAATACATGCTGGAGTACAGTAGTCATAGCGGAGACCCAATTAGGCCTAATGACATTTTCAAAGTGTTTTTGTCAGCGGGTAAACACTGCTTGAAATAGAATGGTCACATCCGGACCAGAAATGACCCACATCTAATTTAGAACAGTATATAGTGGGGTAATACGGTATAACCTGAGATGTGGGGGGGGGGGCGGAGGTTATCAACTGAAGTGGAACAGTTTACCTAAGATAGCCAGAGCAGCCTAAGTGGAACTTAATTGAACTAAATCTAAGAATAATGGGCTATTTTTATTCATGCAGATATTGTCATTCAAATACGTACATATATATGTAAATAGACATGGATAACATATGTAAATAGCATCAAGTAGTAGGTACAACTTTAAAGTGTCGTACTTATATATTTATAACAGGCAGAATGTTAATGGCACAAATAGTAATACTTTAATAGGAATGTAGTAAGAAACATATATGCAGCGTGGGTCTAAGTGCTACTGCCTCAATTCTATTGATTAAATTCCAACCCTCCCTTGCCAGCTGAGGGTAGGGAAGGAGCTTTGAATACACTAAGCACCAACAAAACATCCCTACAAAGAGCAACTGAATAAATCTGATCACCATCAAAACCAGTTACTATCTAAATAAGGTTATTACGTAGGTATAACAACAATAGTTTCACCTTAAATACATCTAAAACATTTCAACATTCAGTGCAGTAAACTTGTTGCAGGCTTGTAATAGACCTGGTGAAAAGTATAATAATGCTGCTAAAGAAGCATGCAATTAACAAAGTATATTATTAAACTAGTGCCAGGCATAAAGAAGGAAAGTGTTTGGTGGAGCTAACTGAAGGGGGTACCGGTAACTATACCTCCTTAGCTTATAATGTGACTGGCAGATGCCTGCTTATTTGCACATGACACAGAAGAAATATTTTAAAAGAATATTCAAGCTTCTGGGTCGGTATTGTATTAGAGTTGAAACTGATAAAGATCAAGATATGTATGAGTCTACACTTAAACAGATTAAACTAGCAAACATTTAGCAAATTATCTCAGGGATATATAGATGTTAGTCCCGGTATTTAACATAGGATAAGATAAAAATACTTCTCAAACTCAGGTATTCAGAAGTGATAAGCCGGAGAATACTATAAGCCACAACCTCTCAGGAAGCAATGTTCAGTATAACAAGAAACCAGAGGACTGTCCACTTATCAAGGGAAAATGTGAGGATCTTAGTATCAAAGTCCCTGTTAGGAAGCGTTTAAGAGTAAGGTGTCTCACTAAGAGTTTCAGTGTCAGCATCAGGAAAGCAGAGATCTCATTGATTAAAAGCACTAGCCGATTCCAAGTTTGTGATGAGGCCACGAGGGGCCATCTGTGTATGCCATGCGACAAAATACTCGATCGCAACTGGTAAACAACTCCTGATGTTGCATTTCTAGCCAAGCCATGAAGGTCCGCAATTCAACTTAGAATCTGTAAAGGTTGACATTCTGCTTTCCCCCCCCCAAGTATTTAACGCTTCTCCACAATTGGGTTTGAGGTGTATATGGGGAATGAGACCGGACTCTTGAATGTGGATATCTGTAGAATTGCACAGACAAGGCTCAGTCTCTGCATTAAGCGATGTGCTTGCAGTGAATGCATCTGGTGATTCAGCATCTTCTTCTTCCCTAGTTGACCCGGTGCTAGAACCCGTCATCTCCCTCATGGCCGGAGCTGTGTCAAGGAGCAGAAAATTGACTTGAACACTGCTGAACATGCAGCTCGGGACATGCAGTTTTGTGGGAGTGTATCTGTCTATAGAATCGCCCATCTTCAGCATTATGATCACGGCCTGTGTCTCCGGCACAGTAATGGCCGCCTCCGCATGCGTTTCTCTTAGGATGCCCGTAAGGCTTCTAAAACCCTCTGACATTTTTAAGTCCAAGTCCAGCAGTAAATTGTAGAGGATCATGTTTTCATCCTCCATGTTCTCAAAAATATGTTGGGTAGTACTGCAGAGGCCTCTATTAATCCTTGTGTAGCCAGGCGGGAGAGGGCTATCTAGAAGCTGGCTGATGGTTTGGGTGGTTTAGTGCATCAGCAGAACGGGATATAGTAGAGATGTTCCCCTCAGTATTGTGACTTCCACTCCTGCCATAAATAATTAGCACATATTAGTTAAATGTGATTTTTAAAGCTGAAATGGCAGGGGCTCTCTCTTCATGCGTCTGCTCTTGTTAGCGGCTGGCTCCGCCCCCCATTGACTGTAAATTTTAATAGAATTAAAGGGATACTAAACCAATTTTTTTTCTTTCATGATTCAGATAGAGCATGCAATTTTAAGCAACTTTCTAACGCCTAGATTTAGAGTTCTGCGGCCAAAGGGGTGCGTTAGCTACGCATGCTTTTTTCTGGCCGCACCTTTTAAATACCGCTGGTATTGAGAGTTCACAGAATGGCTGCGTTAGGCTCCAAAAAAGGAGCGTAGAGCATATTTAACGCAACTTCAACTCTCGATACCAGCAGTGCTTACGGACGCGGCCAGCTTCAAAAACGTGCTCGTGCACGATTCCCCCATAGAAAACAATGGGGCTGTTTGAGCTGAAAAAAAAACAAACACCTGCAAAAAAGCCGCGTTCAGCTCCTAACGCAGCCCCATTGTTGTCTATGGGGAAACACTTCCTACGTCTGCACCTCACACTCTAACATGTACCCCGAGTCTAAACACCCCTAACCTTACACTTATTAACCCCTATTCTGCCGCCCCCGCTATCGCTGACCCCTGCATATTTTTTTTAACCCCCAATCTGCCGCTCCGTAAACTGCCGCTACTTACATTATCCCTATGTACCCCTAATCTGCTGCCCCTAACACCGCCGACCCCTATATTATATTTATTAACCCCTAATCTGCCCCCCACAACGTCGCCTCCACCTGCCTACACTTATTAACCCCTAATCTGCCGAGCGGACCGCACCGCTATTATAATAAAGTTATTAACCCCTAATCCGCCTCACTAACCCTATAATAAATAGTATTAACCCCTAATCTGCCCTCCCTAACATCGCCGACACCTAACTTCAAACATTAACCCCTAATCTGCCGACTATAGCTCACCGACTATAGCTCACCACTATTCTAATAAGTGTATTAACCCCTAAAGCTAATTTTAACCCTAACCCTAACACCCCCCTAAGTTAAATATAATTTTATTCTAACGAAATAAATTAACTCTTATTAAATAAATTATTCCTATTTAAAGCTAAATACTTACCTGTAAAATAAACCCTAATATAGCTACAACATAAATTATTATTATATTATAGCTATTTTAGGATTAATATTTATTTTACAGGCAACTTTGTATTTATTTTAACCAGGTACAATAGCTATTAAATAGTTAAGAACTATTTAATAGCTAAAATAGTTAAAATAATTACAAAATTACCTGTAAAATAAATCCTAACCTAAGCTACAATTAAACCTAACACTACACTATCAATAAATAAATTAAATAAACTACCTACAATTATCTACAATTAAACCTAACACTACACTATCAATAAATTAATTAAATACAATACCTACAATTATCTACAATTAAACCTAACACTACACTATCAATAAATTATTTAAATAAAATATCTACAAATAACTACAATGAAATAAACTAACTAAAGTACAAAAAATAAAAAAGAACTAAGTTGCAAAAAAATATTTACAAACATTAGAAAAATATTACAACAATTTTAAACTAATTACACCTACTCTAAGCCCCCTAATAAAATAACAAAGCCCCCCAAAATAAAAAAATGCCCTACCCTATTCTAAATTAAAAAAGTTCAAAGCTCTTTTACCTTACCAGCCCTGAACAGGGCCCTTTGCGGGGCATGCCCCAAAGAATTCAGCTCTTTTGCCTGTTAAAAAAACACATACAATACCCCCCCCCCAACATTACAACCCACCACCCACATACCCCTAATCTAACCCAAACCCCCCTTAAATAAACCTAACACTAAGCTCCTGAAGATCTCCCCACCTTGTCTTCACCTCACCGGGTCTCGATCTGTCCAGAAGAGCCTCCGATGTCTTGATCCAAGCCCAAGCGGGGGGCTGAAGAGTGACATCCATCCTCTGGCTGAAGTCTGGATCCAAGCGGCTGCTGAAGAAATCCATCATCGGCTGAAGTCGGAAGTCCATCATCGGGATGAAGTCTTCTATCAAGCTGCATCTTCAATCTTCTTTCTTCTGGAGTGGAGCGGAGCCATCTTCTTTCCAACTGACGCGGAACATCCTCTTCAACCGATGCCTACTCGCCGAATGACGGTTCCTTTAAATGACATCATCCAAGATGGCGTCCCTCGAATTCCGATTGGCTGATAGGATTCTATCAGCCAATCGGAATTAAGGTAGGAATATTCTGATTGGCTGATGGAATCAGCCAATCAGAATCAAGTTCAATCCGATTGGCTGATCCAATCAGCCAATCAGATTGAGCTTGCATTCTATTGGCTGATCGGAACAGCCAATAGAATGCAAGCTCAATCTGATTGGATCAGCAAATGGCTCCGCTCCGCTCCAGAAGAAAGAAGATTGAAGATGCGGCTTGATAGAAGACTTCATCCCGATGATGGACTTCCGACTTCAGCTGATGAGGGATTTCTTCAGCCGCCGCTTGGATCCAGACTTCAGCCCGAGGATGGACGTCACTCTTCAGCCCCCCGCTTGGGCTTGGATCAAGACATCGGAGGCTCTTCTGGACAGATCGGGACCCAGTGAGGTGAAGACAAGGTAGGGAGATCTTCAGGGGCTTAGTGTTAGGTTTATTTAAGGGGGGTTTGGGTTAGATTAGGGGTATGTGGGTGGTGGGTTGTAATGTTGGGGGGGTATTGTATGTGTTTTTTTAACAGGCAAAAGAGCTGAATTCTTTGGGGCATGCCCCGCAAAGGGCCCTGCTTGGTAGTATTTTGTTGCATGCCATGAAGGATAATATTTTATAGAGTAAAAAAAGCATGAAGATTTAAATAGATAAGCAAATATGAAATCTAGAAAGTGCTCTTCTTTAAAATAAAAATATTATCACTTATATAAAGAAGAGGTTGCAGAGACCAAAATGACTCACATACACATAGCAATCAGTGCTAATGTCAATCATATCAATAAATCACATGCAAATAACACTCGTCAATAACAGACTAAGGGGCATATTTATCAAGCTCCGTACGGTGCTTGATGCCCCGTGTTTCTGTCGAGCCTTCAGGCTCGCCGGATCATAACCAGTCCACCTGCTCTGAGGCGGCGGACAGACATCGCCAGAAATCAACCCGATCGAATACGATCGGGTGGATTGACACCCCCTGTTAGTGGCCAATTGGCCGCGAATCTGCAGGGGGCGGCATTGCACCAGCAGTTCACAAGAACTGCTGGTGCAATGATAAATGCACCATGTCCACTCGCACAATAATAAATAGGCCCCTAAATGTTGTGTTGTGCATTAAATGTAAAGCAACATTGCATTTTTCCTGATATGAGTTGGAGACAATTATGATAAATAAGAGAGAATAAGCACTCAAATTATCGGCTACCCTCACAGGAAGAGAATACTTAAAAAAATTGCAGATGCAAGTACAATATACATTAATTAACACCAAAAACACAAAATTAGGTAACTAAAAATGTCTTTCCCCGAAGCACAACATTTTTCTATTCTGTATATATAAAATATAACAACTATGGAAAATTCTCATCACCAAAATGCGTCCAAAAATATATATGGCAAAAATGATATATGACTATTAAAATGTAGTAAAGAGATACTAAACACATTTTTTTTTTCTTTCATGATTCAGATAGTGTGTGCAAGCTTAAGCAGCTTTCTAATTTACTCCTATTCTCAATTTTTCTTAATTCTCTTGGTATCTTTATTTGAAAAAGCAGGAATCTAAGCTAAGGACCTGGCCCATTTTTGTTCAGAACCCTGGATAGCGTTTGATGATTGGTGTCTACATTTAGCCACAAATCAGCAAGCACTACCTAGGTGCTGAACCCAAAATAGGCCGGCTCCTAAGCTTTCATTCCTGCTTTTCAAATAAAGATACCAAGAGAATGAAGAAATACTGATAATAGGAGTAACTTAGGCCTAGATTTAGAGTTGGGCGGTAGCCGTCAAAACCAGCGTTAGAGGCTCCTAATGCTGGTTTTTACCGCCCTCTGGTATTTGGAGTCAGTCATTAAAGGGTCTAACGCTCACTTTTCAGCCGCAACTTTTCCATACCACAGATCCCCTTACGTCAATTGCGTATCCTATCTTTTCAATGGGATCTTTCTAACTCCGGTATTTAGAGTCTTGGCTGAAGTGAGCGTTAGAAATCTAACGACAAGGGGCGGAGCTAGCCAGCCATCGCTGCAGCAGTGCTTTTGAAGAGCTCCTGAGAGAAAAAGTTTTTTAAACTGGCAAAAAGTGATCTATATAGACCTGAAAGGCTATTACTAAGCACAGAGTAGTACCCTCAGCCTGGACACTCGAACTCAGTTTGCAAACCGCAAAATTTTGGAAGTCGGAATCCGATCCGGACCTGAGCTCCAGAAGAAAACTAGGAGAGTCCGGGGCTGCGGCCTACTCCGGATCGGAAAGTTGCACCGGAGGCCTTCAAACATCACTGAGGCCATAATACACGACTAAGATACACAGTGAACAATTACCCCCAATTAATCAACAGGAACTGCTGCAATCAATGTAAAAGGAAAGCAGGGGAAAAACGGAATTTGGCGCGAACCGCCATTTTCAAGGTACGCATCTAAGCACTCTCTGACATCTTAACACACAAATACTTTCTGGACATCTGGGACATTATAAGAGACTTGTTGGGGGTATGTAAGACATTACATTCAGCTGCAATTAAGCAAAGAGAGAGACCTGAAAACGCCTCACAAGTCTGCAGCATACCACATACATTTTGCCTGCCTTCACCAGCTACATTACACTGTTAATTACTTGTGAAAAAATAGCACTCCCTCCTCACCCCTTTCCTGCCAGTTAGCCTGCTGGCGGGTCATATCCAAAATCCCCTGCCCGTGATGGTCCTGTGAGGACAGACTCCCCAGGGGAGGTGAGTGCTAACTGAAAATTAACAACCCAGAAAATAGAGACTTTCTATACTCTTTCCTGAATGATCTACATCATATAAATGGACTCTAGATAGGGTGATTTATTACTTATAAGGGCTGATTCCACCCGCTGCTCTCTCATCCTTTAGCCCACAGTAATTGAGGCGACAGGGAAAACAAGAGAGGTGATTACTGCAGGCCCAAACTCATCTCACCCTATCAGGAAAGATTGTTTTTTATATGCCAAACTCCCCCTACTCTCAAGCACTAATGGATATAATAAATGCTTAAATGATCTAGATGAAGATTACTTTGGGCATGTCTGTGTAAAGTCAAGGGGCAGAGTGGCTCTCTGAAAGATTAAGGCTCCCAGGGCTGCTACGTAGCTATCAGAGCGATAGGTTCTCAAAAGCACGGAAACCTCAGCACCAACCAACACTCCCTGCTTTGGGAAGATACATCTAGAAGATGAAAAGCCGCACGCAATCGGTGAAAGAGTGCCTTTCCAAGTCACAACAGAAAAAGAAACAGGTTATGCTAGACCTATCTCAACGGATGGAACAAGAAGAAGACACGGAGGACCCCCCCATTGTATCCCAGAAATCAACCTCCTCCAATGAGGCCCTCTTAAAGCAGATAAAACAAATGTTTCATGAAGAAATGAGAGCGGCCCTTTCAGAATTAACACAAGAGATTGCTGACATTGGTGAGAGAACTTCAGCAATTGAGGATAAAGTCGATGACTTAATAGAGGAGATCCCAGAGTTACAAGCAACAGTGAGCGCACAACAAGCGCAAATACAAAAACTGGAGGACCACCTGGAAGATATGGAAAACCGATCTCGGAGATCGAACATTCGCATACGCAACTTACCTGAAAAATATAATAACCTTCAAGACGTTATTACACAAATCTTCCAACAAATATTACCAGAGGAAGATGCATCTTTCCTTCTTATGGACAGAGTTCACCGAGCCTTAGTTAAGCCTCCAACACCAGGGGCCCACAGAGATGTGATAACAAAACTTCACTATTACCATATTAAAGATAGAATTATGCAAGCAGTGCGGGGAGTTCCAGAGATCACTTATGAGGACCATAAAATTCAAATATTTGCGGATCTCTCCCCTATCACTCTGAAGAAGAGAAGAGAATTCAAGCCGATAGTAGCAGCCCTGGCTAACGCCCAAATTAAATACAGATGGGGATTCCCCTTCAAGTTGTCCTTTACAGTGGACAAAACAACATACTCTTGTGCCACAATTGATGAGGGACAATCAATTTTAAACAAGCTCCATATTGAGAAATCATCACAGTCACCATCACAGTCTCCCAAGCCGCAAAGGAAAGCTTTGAGACGCACCTGGACACCGGTGCTTAAAAATGGAAAGGCTAAGAAGAGAAATCAAGAACCGGAGAGCCCGACCTGACATGCAGAAATAATTCCCAAGCTATGACTATAATTCTGCACGTTCCCCTAAAGGGAAGTATCACCACTAAGGGGGGCTTAAATTCTGAGAACAAGCCCGAAAGAAATGAAATGACTCTTGACCTGGACTTAATGTTTCTAAATAGTTAGATTATTGTTATAAGTCCGGAATCATAGGGCTCACCCTTATCCAGAGTCAAAGTTGTTTTGGTTATATCACCGAGGTAATAGGCATTCAATATGCCAATAATGTATGCCCGAAGTTTCTTTTGATGTATTAGTTATTTATGTTTGCTAGTTTCTTTATTTTATTTGTTATTGCCATGTCATATTGCATTCCTGGATCAAAGATCCAAGTTCGGACCGAACAAGGTCAGTTGTTCATTGATTTGTTATTGCTCAGACTAACCGTTACATATTTTCTCATCTTAGCATGTCATATATTACATAGAGGTATGTTACAGCAGCTATGTGTTCCACGAGACAGACTTGACAGCTCCACTTTCATACAGGGAGGGGGTCCCGGCCAGCCAGCGAGCGGTAAGCTTCTCTACCTGTGTTTCAGGAGTCTTCTTTATTTTTCTTTACTCACTCTCTCACTGTACACGTAGGTAGGAAATGTCTTTAAATATAGTCACACATAATGTTCGAGGGTTACACTCCCACATCAAGAGACGTAAAGCCTTAGACACATATAAATCTATGAAAGCCCACATCATTCTATTGCAGGAAACCCATTTTACAAAAATAAAAACCCCTAAAAATTGGGACAGAAATTACCCCACACAATTTCATGCCACCTGCCAATCCAAGAAATGTGGTGTTTCCATTCTGGTCCACTCAGAGCTAAATTTTAAGGAGGACGAGGTAATTATTGACAAGGCTGGGAGATACATTATAGTTAAGGGCAGGATACACGATACACATGTTATATTGGGAAATATATATGCCCCTAATGAATCTCAGGCCCCATTTTTGTCTAAGTTAGGAATGATGCTAACCACATGGAAAAAATCTCGCTTAATCATAGGGGGAGACTTCAATTTAGTAGCCAATATTGAACTAGACAAGTCAGCGATCCCACGCACATCTCCATCTCAAAGTTCCAAGAAGCTTCTGTTTGATTTTATTCTTGACCATAATCTTGTAGATAGCTGGAGATATATAAACCCAAAAACAAGAGATTATTCATTCTACTCCACCTCACACAATGTTTACTCAAGAATAGACTATATTCTGGTTAGCCAAACTATGTCCCCTTTGATATTAGCCTCAGATATTATACCAACCACATGGTCGGATCACAACGTAGTACTAACAAAATTAAGTGGCTTAATTGACCCTTATAGGGGCAGAAGCTGGACTATAAACCCAACTTTGCTCAGGGATAAATTATTTACGCAAAATTTGCAGACAGAAATTTCTCACTTTTTAACACTTAATCAAAACTCAGTATCTAACCCCTTGTATATTTGGGGAGCTTTAAAAGCCTTTGCTAGGGGAATTCTAATAAAAGAATCTAACAAACAGAATAAAGCGTATTTGACTCAGTTAGAAAGTACTAGAAGCGAGATTAAACACCTGCAATCACAGCACCAGCTATCACTAGATGACAAAACATTAAAGCTACTGAGAGACAAAGAAAATACTCTGGATCAGCTGTTAACAAAGGAGGCTACCAGGTCCCTAAAATTGATTGATACTCAATACTTCATACAAGCCAACAAACCTGATAAACTGTTAGCATTTAAATTAAAAGAAATGACTAGGACATCCACAGTACCACAAATTCAAATGACAAATGGGCAGATCTCAAACCATCCACAGATCATTGCTGACACTTTTGCCCAGTATTACCAGAAACTTTATGCCCTGCCCCCATCCAAAAATCCTATCACACTAGATAGGGATACAAATGCATTCCTACAGGATTGTAACTTACCCAAAATAGCAACAGAAGACCTAGATAAGCTAAATTCGCCAATAACTATCCATGAAGTGAATTTAGCGATACGAAATTTAAAGATGGGCAAGGCGCCAGGCCCTGATGGGTACTCAGGTATTTTCTATAAAACGTTTGCACAGGATCTTGGCCCCATATTAGTTGAGAGTTTCAACCATATACTAGAGGGGGGGACTATACCCAAGGAACTTCTTGAAGCTCGTATATCGGTAATCCCTAAACCTGGGAAATGTAAACAACACTGTAAAAATTATAGGCCTATCTCCCTGATTAATCTAGATATTAAGTTATTTACAAAAATCTTAGCAACTAGACTAAATGACATTCTCCCAAAGCTCATCCATCAAGATCAGGTGGGCTTTATCCGTAATAGAGAGGCCCCAGATAACATTCGGAAAATTATTGATCTTGTGGACTATGCTTCCAAACAAAATGTGCCTTCTCTGTTTCTTTCATTGGACGCAGAGAAGGCATTTGATCGTGTAAATTGGGATTACCTCGCCGCAGTGCTAAAAAATATGGGCTTTAGGGGAAATTTTTGTACAGCAATTTCGGCAATATACTCCCACCCTTCCGCCTTTATCAGAATAGCGGGCTATAAATCCTCACCTATAAAAATCCTTAATGGAACCAGACAGGGGTGCCCATTATCACCATTGCTGTTCGCCCTTTGCATTGAACCGCTGGCAACAAGCATCAGGCAAAATGTAGATATTAATGGCATTAAGATAGGCGACAGGGAACATAAGATCAGTCTATTCGCAGATGACGTAATTTTGTCAATTACTAAGCCCATGATTTCCCTCCCTCTAGTGTACTCCACGATTAATAGATTCGCTAACATCTCGGGATACAAGATTAACAATGATAAGTGCGAGGCAATCAGTACACATCTCCCAGAACATACCAAAAAATTATTGATCCTGAATTTTGATTTTAATTGGGCTGACAAGGGCATAAAGTATTTGGGTATCATAATCCCGAACAACCTGGACCATCTTTACAAACTGAACTACACACCTATGTTCACTCATATTAAAACTTTACTATCAAGGTGGAACAAACTAAACATCTCTTTATATGGCAGGTTGACATCAATTAAGATGACGGTTCTACCCAAAATTTTGTACCTCTTTCGTTCACTACCTATAAACGTTTCCACCACTGTGTTACGGAAAACACAAAAAGACCTGGTAGCGTTCATTTGGAAATACCGAAGATCCAGAGTTAATAAACAAACACTTCTCAGACATAAAACAGGAGGGGGGATGGGAATGCCAGACCTGACGGCGTACTATTACGCGGCCAGGTTGGCACAGTCCTCTCTGTGGCATAACCACCTAGATAGAATTCAATGGGTTCAAATAGAATCAGATATGATGAAGATACACCCCATTTATAAATTGTTGTGGACTGCTAAAAAAGATAGGCCCCCTAAATGGAGAAGCTTTATTACTATAGCACACACACTGGCACTGTGGGAAACACTAACAACCAAATACACTTTGATACCCAAAGGGTCGAAGGCGACCCCCCTAGTGACATTATCTACCCATTATGACCTAACTACACAGGAAAAGTGGGCTAACAAGGGCCTGTACCGCATTGCAGATGCCCTGGAAGGCACCAAGCTATTCACATTCCAACAATATGCAGATTTAAATAAACAAGGAAGAGAGAGTTGGTTTCATTACCTGCAATTAAGAGCGAGAGTAGATGAAGTTATAGGACAAAATCAGCTAACTGTTAGTTCTTATTTAGAGAGACTCTGTTTGGCCACTGAACGAATGAGAGGGGCGATCTCTAACTTATATATCCTATTTAATACCCCATCTAAACTTAATAAACTACCATTTATGATAAAATGGGAGACAGAGTTCAATATTATATGGACCGCTGAAAAGTGGTGCGATATTTTGAAATCTGGTACTTCCTTCTCTATTTGTGCGCATTTGAAGGAAAACTTTCTCAAGGTAGCTTACAGATGGTACTTCCACCCATCGAGAATCCACGCAGCGCACGCGAACACAAGTTGTTTACGTGGCTGTAATGAAAGCGGCACATATGCACATATGTGGTGGAACTGCTGTCATGTATCACGCATATGGTCCCTAACATCAGAGCTCCTAAGTGAAATCCTAGATAGGCAAATTAACTTAACTCCTTTCCAGGCACTGTTACACGAGCCTATATCAAATCTATCCAGAAATGCAAACAAATTAGTAGCGCTGATTTGTACTGTAACCAGGCTAACTATAGCAAGATATTGGAAGACCACAGTACCCTCTTTTTTGATAATCAAGAATAAAATTGACTATTATTACCAAATGAGCAGCGCCTCCGCAGATATTCTAGATAGAAAAGAACAGTTTATACTAATGTGGGAGCCCTGGATAATGTATACCGAGGCTAGAAATAGATAGAAGAGCTAAGTGAGGTTAGGAAAGAAGATATGAGTCTGGCCCCTGCCACTTCCGCTCCTGCCCAGCTAGTCTGGGTGGGTCACAACACATCCCCCTCCCCCCTCTTTAAGAGTTGAATCCAATTTTCCTGTGGTAGGGGCTAGAAATTTTGATAACAACTTAAGGTCATGAATGCTGAGCCGGGTCCTCCTCCTGAGAGGGTCTAAATGGAGCATTAAAGAATCCTCTGGGGACAAGACTGTCAACTAACGGTTGTGTTAAGCACATCTACTTATTACTTATTGTCTGCTATGTGGTGGTCTTTTTGTTATATACCTTTAATCATATTATTTAGTAACACAAAGAATTGTAAATCAATTGAAATTGTAACACGGTTGGTCTGATTTTATATTTGTAAAATGTTGAAAAATCAATAAAAAACTTTTTTTCATTAAAAAAAAAGAAATCTAACGACAAAACTCCAGCCGCAGAAAAAAGTCAGTAGTTAAGAGCTTTCTGGGCTAACGCCGGTTTATAAAGCTCTTAACTACTGTGCTCTAAAGCACACTAACACCAATAAACTACCTATGTACCCCTAAACCGAGGTCCCCCCACATCGCCGCCACTCTATTAATTTTTTTTAACCCCTAATCTGCCGACCGCCACCTACGTTATACTTATGTACCCCTAATCTGCTGCCCCTAACACCGCCAACCCCTATATTATATTTATTAACCCCTAACCTGCCCCCCACAACGTCTCCGCCAGCTACCTACAATAATTAACCCCTAATCTGCCGACCGCAAAGCGCCGCTACCTACATTATCCTTATGTACCCCTAATCTGCTGCCCCTAACACCGCCGACCCCTATATTATATTTATTAACCCCTAATCTGCCCCCCTCAATGTCGCCTCCACCTGCCTACACTTATTAACCCCTAATCTGCCGAGTGGACTGCACCGCTATTATAATAAAGTTATTAACCCCTAATCCGCCTCACTCCTGCCTCACTAACCCTATAATAAATAGTATTAACCATTAATCTGCCCTCCCTAACATCGCCGACCCCTAACTTCAAGTATTAACCCCTAATCTGCCGATCGGAGCTCACCGCTACTCTAATAAATTTTTTAAACCCTAAAGCTAATTTTAACCCTAACCCTAACACCCCCCTAAGTTAAATATAATTTTATTCTAACAAAATAAATTAACTCTTACTTCACATGCAGGGCTAGATTATGAGTGGAGTACTATTTATCATTTCCACTGATACTCTACTTTCGTTAAAAATTAACGTTTTTTTGTGCGCATCGAGGACTGCGCCTATTACAAGTTGAAAGTAAAATCTTTTCACTTGCACCCTATCCCAATCCGCACAAAAATCCAGTTAGAATATTGTGACCAAGTTTACGTATTCCACAATAGAAGTTAATAAAGTACAGAAAGTTTTTCAATTTGATCAATATGTGTGTGTGTATGTGTGTTTATGTTACTATAATTTCTTTACAAGGGGATTTACCAAAATTAGAAGAATAGGCAGGTAAACGGAAAATGAGATTTAATACCGGAAAATATAAGGTTCTACATTTTTGAAGGAAAAATAAGCAGGCAACCTATCATTTAAATTGGACTAGACTTATCAAAACAGAGAAGTAAATGGATTTGGAAGTACCTATAGGTAACAAACTAAAGATGGGTTCACAATGCAGGGCAGTGGCTTCTAACGCTAATAAGATTCTAGTATATATTAAAAGAGGCATTGATGCAAGGGAGGAAAGAATAATTCTGTCACTATATAAATCCCTGGTAAGACCTCACCTTGTGTATGGATTGCAGTTCTAGGGACCAATCTCTAAAAAATACATTGCAAACATAGAAAAAGTTCAGAGAAGGGCCATAAAACTAATAAGGGAATTGAAAATGTAAGCTATGAGGAAGGGTTAGTCAAACTGGGTCTGTTTTCTCTAGAAAAAAGGCACTTGTGAGGTGGCAGGATTACTTTATATAAATATATTCAGGACCCATATTCAGAGATGGGGGAAGATCTGTTTATTCCAAGAAAATTGTTTGTGACAAGAGGTCACAATTAAGGCTGGGGTAAAGGAGATTTAATTTCCAGCAACGTACGTGTTTTTTCACTGTAAGAGCAATTCAAATTTTAAACTCATTACCTATGGATGTAGTAAATGTCAATACCTTAGATGCATTTAACAATGGTTTAGATACATTTCTGGCTAGAAACAGAATTCATGGAAATGATAGCTGGTGTTAAATGGTTCACCCTTTTAATGGTATTAGTTTAAGATCAACTGGAGCTTTTATTGTGTATAAATTAAGATTTGTAAAGGTTGTACTCAATGGACTCCTGTCTTTTTTCAACCTCATCGACCATGTTACTAAATATAGAATATATATTTAAAAATACAAAGAAAATATTCCCTATGTGAAAAATATTGGAATGGGAAATATTTACAGTACAAACACAGTTAAACACTTCATTAAATATGAATATTGCATAATTACGATTTTGCATGTTCGAAGCTAATTGACTGCAAAGGGCACCAATGCACTATATATATAAGTTTGTGAATAAAGCACTCACTGGACTTCATACATCTGTGACAATTTTCATTTATTATGTGACATTTCTGGACCAACAACGTCCCTTCCTCTGACAAACAACAAGTTAGAAAACAAACTTTTAAAGGCCTGTAACACCCTCCCCCTGCAGACTGCTAATCAGGACAAGCCATGTGCCAAACTAAAAAAAAAATGTGTGCACCATGTTAGAATGTGTATTGCATTGTGTTCATATATAAAATATACCAATAAACTGTGTAAAATAACATACAATAAAATGTGTAAGGCCATTACTGTCAATGTGTGTGATCTACTAATAGGTTAGCATCCATTTAATGACCCCTCCGATCGGAGGTAAAAACTGTATCCTTTAATCATCGTCAATGGCTGTTTGAGTCACGCCCACATGGCTAGATTAACAAAACACCCCATTGGTTAAGGTGGGTTTCACCTTTAACCCTTGATTGGCTATTAACACATGGGTGTGTGAGGAGTCCAACATCACCTCACACTCAACAAAAACTGCTTATCATTGTAGGCAAATGATAATAATCCGCAATGTCTAACATGCTTGACAGGGTCTGTAACCTACAATTATCCACCGAAGGCATTGAGGTGTAACCCACCTTAACCAATGGGGTGTTTTTTTTTTATCTAGCCATGTGGGCCGGACTCAATCAGCTGTTGCCAATGATAAGAGGATACAGTTTTTACCTCCAATTGGAGGGGTCATCAAATGAATGCTAACCTATTAGTAGATCACACACACTGCCAGTAATATTGTATGTTATTTTACACAGTTTATTGATATCTTTTATATATGTACACAATTCAATACACATTCTGACATGGTGCACACGGGTTGTTTTAGTTTTGCACACGGCTTGTCCTGATTAGCAGCCTGCAGAGGGAGGGTGTTACAGGCCTTTAAAAGTTTGTTTTTCTCACTTGTTGTTTGTCAGAAGAAGGGATATTGTTGGTCCCAAAACGTCACATAATAAATGAAGATTGTCACAGATGTCTGTAGTCCAGAGAGTGCTTTATTCACAAACTTTTATGCACAACTTTTGCCGCACCCTAGCAGTTATAATTGGATGGTGGGAGTGCACACACAATACTGCTTGAAATTTCCAGTGGTCCACTAGTCCCGGACAACTTAGAAATTGCAACGGACAAATAAGAAATTTAACCTTTTCTTATCTTTAAAGGGACAGTATGCTGTAAAATAGTTTTTCCCTTAATGTGTTTACAATTGCTTTTTTTGCCAACTGCAGAGTAAAAAATGTATGAAAATTAGCTTTTTAAGGCTTATTTGTGTATATTAAAGCTCTGATTTTGTGTTTTGAAGCCACAACCTAATAAAATGGGTTGAGCTTGTAGATATAATCCGATCTCATTACTGTATCACATTGTGCAAATATACCTGCTTCTTTATCTTATATCTGTCCTTAAAACAATCACCAATACTTTGAGAGAACAATGGAAAATCAACATTTTATTACCTTATCTCTGCTTTATCACACTGGGAGTGTAATTTCTTCTGCTGGCTGTGTTTTCAAAGCTCATCTATAGCTGGTACGCGCGGCCACAAACTTTGAGAATAGGTGGGGATACCACATGCTAAATCAACAATTTCAAATGCCAATATAAGGGTAAAGGAGCTACTTGTAAACAATTTAATACACTCCAGCAAGTAAAGTGGATCATTGGAAACAAATTAAAGGGGAGAAAATTTTTGAGTAAACTGTCCCTTTAACATTGAGTGGACTAGTAGCTTTTTCCCTTAGGGCTAGTAGCTTTTAACCTCTGACTAGTAAACCATCCCCCCCTGCATATACATATGTGTTTATATGTGTATATATGTCTGTAAATGCATAAATACATAAAATACAAATGTACACTTTTATGAACAAATATACTGTATGTGTGTATATATATATATATATATATATATATATATGTCTGCAAATACATATATACACGTAAAAATACATATATACACTTGTATGAACACACATATATATATATATATATATATATATATATATATATATATATATATATATATATATATATGCACACACATATACATATACATGTTTAGTCATGTATATGTATGTTTCTATAAGTTAAAGCCCTTTCATTCCTTTTTCTAAAACACATCAGACTTCATATCTTTGAGCCCTTATAACTTTTTTATGCAATTTAAAAAAAAAATTGTATTAGATGATGTTATTATGAGTGTAACTGTACTTTTAAATGTATTTTTTATGTGTTTTGTGCAACTTTTATTCAAGTGTAAAAGTTAACCAGAGTTCTAAAGTTGAGCTAACCTGACGCACATTAAAATCAAGTGTGCTCGAGGGAACGCATATACTTTTAAATTGTAATATGAGCGCTACTTCTGAGGTTTGCAAACACTCGCGATAAACCCCTTATCACTCACACGCAACAGCATGTCACTCATAATCTAGTCCCAAATAAAAAGTTGCACAAATACATCAAAAATACACCGAGTAATATTAAAATATTTTCTTATTCTGCAATGTAAATCTCTGTGCTTTACTTAAATGTTGATTATGTTTTCATTTATATGTTTTTGTTTAATAACAATTTAAAATACTACATCACTTTACATATAACACAGTAAGCTGGTATAATTATGAATGTCTAATAGTGCAACCATAATTTAAATTAAACCCTGATTTTTAGATTCTTGAACAGTTGACTGGATGCAAGAATTTAGATGCAAATATATATTTTAGTTTTACAAAACTTGGAAAAAGAAATATTTGAAATGTGAGATTTTTAAATAAGACATGGGCCCCAAGTTATCAAGGTCTGTCGGACCTGTGCGGATCAGGTCCTACAGACCTCGCTGAATACGGCGAGCAATACGCTCACCGTATTCAGCATTGCACCAGCAGCTCACAAGAGCTGCTGGTGCAACGCCGCGCCCTGCAGACTCGCAGCCAATGGGCTGCCAGCAAGGGGGTGTCAATCAACCCGATCGTACTCGATCAGGTTGATTCCCGGCGATGTCTGTCCGCCTGCCCCATGAAGATTTTTAAACACAGTGAAAACCACTGTACCTATAATCTGTTCATAGCTTTATGTGATGAATATATATATTCAGGAATTGAAATTTCCAGTAGTCTACTAGTCCCGACTCCCGGACAATTTAAAAATTGTAGCAACTAACTTAGCAATGATACTTTTTCCTATGTTTAAGATTGTGAATACTACTCAGCATACTTGAGGCACTAAGTTTTACTTTGTAGCCACCACCCTTCTGTTATTAACGTATTAATAGTTTAGCATGGAAATTAAGCATAAGAACCTTTTATCATAATTATTAGCATATCTATTTCATCCTATGATGCATAATTATTTTGAAATTGCTCCACCTAATATCAATGCTCCTATTCTTTGTTATTGACTGTTTTGGGTTAGCGTATACATGGGTCCAAAAGTGACCCTCAGACCTTCTCCAATATCCTTAATTTACTTGTTTGTTATGGGCCCAAGAGTGACCCCCTGTTTCATAGGAGGACAATTAATGCTATTTTTTTCAAATTTTACACACACACACACACACATATATATATATATATATATTTTTATATATATATATATATATATATATATATATATATGATATATTCTTAGCGTGTTAGGTTTCCATGCTCTCCATACTGAGTGTGTACCCTAAAAAAAATTGTTGCGTCTAATCCACCACAAGCAACAGCAGAGGATTGATATATTTGACGCCTCGCTAGTAGCGAAAATTTTAATGTACTATTTTGTCTGGAGAACTTTTTAGTCTGTTTTGTCCCATGTGACTGCAAGGTGTCACATTTGTATGGCACTTAACATACATATTAGTAATCAATATAATTGTTGAATAAGGTAAAACATTTAATACAGTTATTTTTTAAGTGGACATGTTAGCATAAATTTGGGAAGTGTTCAATATAATATACGTTGGCAAAAATAGAAGTGTATATGTGCGCTACAGAAGCTAAGGGGTTGCTATTTTTATAAATAAAAAGAGAGAAGCGCTCAACCTGGGAACGAACAAAAGCATAATAGCTTGCTCTATGGCTAGTTACCACCCAAGAAGCGCCTCTTTTTGCTCAACATGTGCCTTTCACAGAGAAGAACTTTCCTGAAGCATATCAGTCTGATCCTGACTTCACAGTACAGTCCAGCCCCGAAATACCAGGCAATCCCTCTCTGAACGAGAGAAACAGCAAAACCCCAGACGTACGTTTCGGCCTATTGTGGGCCTCGTCAGTGAGGTGCAGCCATATCCCTCTAGGCACACTGAGCAACGGGTCCACGTCTGGATTCCCGCATCACACTTAGGGAGACTTCCCAAAATGTCATAATTTGCATAAATAAAAAGAGAGAAGCGCTCAACCTGGGAACGAACAAAAGCATAATAGCTTGCTCTATGGCTAGTTACCACCCAAGAAGCGCCTCTTTTTGCTCAACATGTGCCTTTCACAGAGAAGAACTTTCCTGAAGCATATCAGTCTGATCCTGACTTCACAGTACAGTCCAGCCCCGAAATACCAGGCAATCCCTCTCTGAACGAGAGAAACAGCAAAACCCCAGACGTACGTTTCGGCCTATTGTGGGCCTCGTCAGTGAGGTGCAGCCATATCCCTCTAGGCACACTGAGCAACGGGTCCACGTCTGGATTCCCGCATCACACTTAGGGAGACTTCCCAAAATGTCATAATTTGCATAAATAAAAAGAGAGAAGCGCTCAACCTGGGAACGAACAAAAGCATAATAGCTTGCTCTATGGCTAGTTACCACCCAAGAAGCGCCTCTTTTTGCTCAACATGTGCCTTTCACAGAGGAGAACTTTCCTGAAGCATATCAGTCTGATCCTGACTTCACAGTACAGTCCAGCCCCGAAATACCAGGCAATCCCTCTCTGAACGAGAGAAACAGCAAAACCCCAGACGTACGTTTCGGCCTATTGTGGGCCTCGTCAGTGAGGTGCAGCCATATCCCTCTAGGCACACTGAGCAACGGGTCCACGTCTGGATTCCCGCATCACACTTAGGGAGACTTCCCAAAATGTCATAATTTGCATAAATAAAAAGAGAGAAGCGCTCAACCTGGGAACGAACAAAAGCATAATAGCTTGCTCTATGGCTAGTTACCACCCAAGAAGCGCCTCTTTTTGCTCAACATGTGCCTTTCACAGAGAAGAACTTTCCTGAAGCATATCAGTCTGATCCTGACTTCACAGTACAGTCCAGCCCCGAAATACCAGGCAATCCCTCTCTGAACGAGAGAAACAGCAAAACCCCAGACGTACGTTTCGGCCTATTGTGGGCCTCGTCAGTGAGGTGCAGCCATATCCCTCTAGGCACACTGAGCAACGGGTCCACGTCTGGATTCCCGCATCACACTTAGGGAGACTTCCCAAAATGTCATAATTTGCATAAATAAAAAGAGAGAAGCGCTCAACCTGGGAACGAACAAAAGCATAATAGCTTGCTCTATGGCTAGTTACCACCCAAGAAGCGCCTCTTTTTGCTCAACATGTGCCTTTCACAGAGAAGAACTTTCCTGAAGCATATCAGTCTGATCCTGACTTCACAGTACAGTCCAGCCCCGAAATACCAGGCAATCCCTCTCTGAACGAGAGAAACAGCAAAACCCCAGACGTACGTTTCGGCCTATTGTGGGCCTCGTCAGTGAGGTGCAGCCATATCCCTCTAGGCACACTGAGCAACGGGTCCACGTCTGGATTCCCGCATCACACTTAGGGAGACTTCCCAAAATGTCATAATTTGCATAAATAAAAAGAGAGAAGCGCTCAACCTGGGAACGAACAAAAGCATAATAGCTTGCTCTATGGCTAGTTACCACCCAAGAAGCGCCTCTTTTTGCTCAACATGTGCCTTTCACAGAGAAGAACTTTCCTGAAGCATATCAGTCTGATCCTGACTTCACAGTACAGTCCAGCCCCGAAATACCAGGCAATCCCTCTCTGAACGAGAGAAACAGCAAAACCCCAGACGTACGTTTCGGCCTATTGTGGGCCTCGTCAGTGAGTTGCAGCCATATCCCTCTAGGCACACTGAGCAACGGGTCCACGTCTGGATTCCCGCATCACACTTAGGGAGACTTCCCAAAATGTCATAATTTGCATAAATAAAAAGAGAGAAGCGCTCAACCTGGGAACGAACAAAAGCATAATAGCTTGCTCTATGGCTAGTTACCACCCAAGAAGCGCCTCTTTTTGCTCAACATGTGCCTTTCACAGAGAAGAACTTTCCTGAAGCATATCAGTCTGATCCTGATCCTGGTTGCTATTTTTAGTCTAGGAAAACCCTAATTATATTAAATTTTATTGATGCAATATCATTAAAGCAATATCTTTGATTCAATAAAAACAGAATTTTATAAATTGTGGATGTTTATTGCTATATAAAGTTGCTATGCACTTATTTCTAAAAGATCTTTTTTACTAAAAAGTACACTTCTACACTTAAAATAATGTGATATACACAATTCTAAAAAATAGTATAATATATACAATTTAATAGTATGATATACACACTTGCACAAATAATTTCATACACACATTGGCTCCCAAAAGAAAAAAATATATAAATTGTTAAATATGACCAGTCATATGTTTAAACAATACTATTTTAAAAAACTTTTATTAAAAAACTTCTATTAAAAAGGTATCCACCCTATTGTTGTGAATATATCAGTACCCACAGTTTGGGAGCTAATATGAATTTGTAAGAGTTACCACCTTATGTTTCACAAATTGCGCATCTTTGTTAATATTATTAAACACTTTAAAAGAATGTCTTTTTGTTGTAAGGTTTGTTTGCTGTTTTTTATTAGGTGAACCTTTGTTGTTATGTATATAGTGGAAATATCTTCCAAGGTTATACGTATACAGTCTTTCCTGACTTCTTGCTGGGTTGTTAATATGGAACTTTTCATATAAATGTCCAGTTCCCAAGTCCCTTAGTGTTTTTTTTACAGACTGCTCTTGGATGAATATTCCAACAAAGTGCCACACTATAACGGGCTAATACACCTCTTAGTGCCTACCTTACTCCAGTTGTGGAGACTTGCCATTCACTCTGCAAGGCACAGGTGTTTCTATAGCTCAGTTCAGTTGGTGCTTCTGGGTTGGTGACATAGTTGTCTGCATGTACTACTATAGGAAGTAGTTCCGTGACGATAACTCTGCGCAGAGTTTGTTGATTCCTTTTCGAGGAAAAAGAAGTCCCTTCTGTAATCCGTCTCATTTCTTTGAGTAGATTAAACAACTTGAATGTCAGCAACCATTAATTGTAAAATCAATGCGTTTCACCGATTTACACGGCTTTATCATCTTGATCTTGATAAAGCTGTGTAAAATGGTGAAACGCGTTGATGGTACGATCAATGATTGCTGACATTCAAGTTTTTTAATCTACTCAAAGGATTGAGACGGATTAAAGAAGCGACTTCTTTTTCCTCGAAAAGGAATCAACAAACTCTTCACAGAGTTATTGTCACGGAACTACTTCCTATAGTAGTACATGCAGACAACTATGTCACCAACCCAGAAGCACCAACTGAAATGAGCTATAGAGACACCTGTGCCTTGCAGAGTGAATGGCAAGTCTCCACAACTGGAGTAAAATGGTACTTGCGCACCATTTAACATTTTTTTTTTTTTGCATTTAATATAATATACTAATCAAACTGGTGTCAGTTATAAAATGTATGTAACAAAAGTTTTGAATAGCCATGTTTCAAATGACAATATACATCTTGCTGATAAGTTATTTTAAACAATGGAATGGCAGCACATATATAGTAAATGATATTAGCTAATAAAATAGACAATTTTTATGCCATAGGAGCTTACCTAACAACCATTCCTCTGGCAACTCTCCATTCTCAAACTTTTGATACAATACAGTCTGTCTTAGGATGTAGGAGTCATGACAGGGGCCCAGATAATTGGATCGTACACTGATAATTCTCATATTGGGGGTCATACACCATCTGTACATTCTGAGAATGGCAAGACTTTCCGTTCCCATAAACAATTGAAGTCTGTTGATCTTCTTTTATTTCAGTATTAGGCGTATATCTTATAGATCCAATTATTGATTATTGTGCTCGCTACCTAAATGTTGGCAAGGGATTATTCACTAGGTTGACGTGGAAAAAGTATCCAACAAAAAAATAGATTGTTTAGTAACTAATGTTTATTGCAAAATTTATGTAGAGCGAGGAGTTTTTTGCTACAAAATGGGTCGGATAGAAGAGTTGCGGTCAAGTTCGCTCACTACTTGTAAATGTAATTTTTTTAAAAGATGTGACTGCTTAGTACATACGATTTGCTATGCGCACACGAAAAGCAGGAAAAAGCTGACAAACACCTCACTGACAGCTTAGTACATGGAGCCCCTTGTATCCCTTTTATCAAGAAACCTTTTGAATATACGTGTTGAGACACAAGAGTTTTTTTTTTATTGTTTCGTTTTTTTAGCTCCCTTCGGTTATATTTCCCTGTTTTACTATTTTACTGTTTAGGAGGTCCAAAATTAGCCTTGTATTTAATAAAGAAGGTTTTCAATTCCCTGATTATAAATTAAAAGAGGTTACATATTTAGTGCACAGATGCACTGTTTGTTATGTCTGTTGTCATTGTCCTTGTTAAATAACTATACATATTGTATCCTAAATAGTAATAATATCCAAGCCTGTATTGAAATTGAAATTTTACTTTCATGTACACGTTCTGTGCATTTCATGTAGGCTATCCCTGATTGTATACCTCAAATGTTCAAAAAAAAAAAATCAAAATAAATAATTAACTAAATAACTCCTTAGAACTGATTACCGCCTTCTATGCTGTTTCAGTTTCTTTAATATTTTTAACAGGCTTGATATAGACATGCATTTTACTAACACTTCCCTTTTTCTGTTTTCTAATAATTTGTAATATTTTAATTATATACAAACTCTAAATTATATTTATGAACAAACATTTTGATGATTATATTTGTTTGTTGATCATTATTTTTACATTTTAAGAAATCCGAGAAGCATTGGTATCTGATCAAATTTGAGGTGAGCATGTGCAAGGTTAAAGGGACAAAAAATATGTTTAAAAAGGAAAACAATGCAAAAGGTATCAGAATATGTTTTACAAAGTCATCAAATTGAGGCTGGACAAGGGAACTTGTCCTTTTGCTTTTGATACTTATGAAATAGCATCCATCACACACATTGAACATTGTACCAAATGCTGGTGTAGCGTTGCCCACATCTCTTGCTCAACCAATGGAGCAACAACAGGTCCTGTTTATCATCATGGACTAATGAGTCCATGATGATTTAAAATAAAACCACTGGAATAGTGGAGAGGTTATGAAGCTGCTTCTTTACATGTTGCAGTAAACTTGCATGAGTCTGCAATGCAAGGTCTTCTGTCGTGCAGCACCTACCTTCTGGAACACTCTTCCGCGTGCTTTCAAGCTAGATTAATTCCACTTACCTTATATTCCCTCGTCTAATTCTGTATTAACTTCTCTCTCACGTTTGCAGTCCTCACCTCCTGTTTCTCAACCTCCTACCCTTCTAGATTGTAAGTTCCCACAGGAATATGGCCCTCAATTCTCCTGTATGTGTTCGTTAAATTTTGTCCTGTCTCTTACAAGTCTTATATCATTATTTTATTTAAAGGGACACTGAACCCAATTTTTTTTCTTTTGTAATTTAGATAGAGCATGCCATTTTAAGCAACTTTCTAATTTACTCCTATTATCAATTGTTCTTCGATCTTTTGCTATCTTTATTTGAAAAAGCAGGCATCTAAGCTATTTTTTTGGGTTCAGACCCTGGACAGAAATTGTTTATTGGTGGGTGAATGTATCCACCAATCAGCAAGAACAACCCAAATTGTTCACCAAAAATGAGCCAGCATCAAAACTTACATTCTTGCTTTTCAAATTAATATTCCAAGATAATTAAGAAAAATTGATAATAGGAGTAAATTAGAAAGTTGCTTAAAATCGCATGCTCTATCTGAATAATGAAAGAAAAAAAAATTGGGTTCAGTGTCCCTTTAACCCCTTAATGACCACAGCACTTTTCCATTTTCTGTCCGTTTGGGACCAAGGCTATTTTTAGATTTTTGAGGTGTTTGTGTTTAGCTGTAATTTTCCTCTTACTCATTTACTGTACCCACACATATTATATACCGTTTTTCTCGCCATTAAATGGACTTTCTAAAGATACCATTATTTTCATCATAAAAAAAATTATAAAATATGAGGAAAAAATGGAAAAAAACACACTTTTTCTAACTTTGACCCCCAAAATCTGTTACACATCTACAACCACAAAAAAACACCCATGCTAAATAGTTTCTAAATTTTGTCCTGATTTTAGAAAAACCCAATGTTTACATGTTCTTTGCTTTTTTTGTAAACTATAGGGCCATAAATACAAGTAGTACTTTGCTATTTCCAAACCATTTCTTTTCAAAATTAGCGCTAGTTACATTAGAACACTGATATCTTTCAGGAATCTCTCAATATCCATTGACATGTATATATTTTTTTTAGTAGACAACCCAAAGTATTGATCTAGGCCCATTTTGGTATATTTCATGCCACCATTTCACCGCCAAATGCAATTAAATACAAAAAATCGTTCATTTTTCACAAATTTTTTCACAAACTTTTGGTTTCTAACTTAAATTATTTACAAACAGCTTGTGCAATTATGGCATAAATGGTTGTAAATTCTTCTCTGGGATCCCCTTTGTTCAGATATAGCAGACATATATGACTTTGGCGTTGCTTTTTGGTAATTAGAAGGCCGCTAAATGCCACTGCGCACCACACGTGTATTATGTCCAGCAGTGAAGGGGTTAATTAGGGAGCATGTAGGGAGCTTTTTGGGATAGTTTTAGCTTTAGTGTAGTGTAGTAGACAACCCCAAGTATTGATCTAGGCCAATTTTGGTATATTTTATGCCACCATTTCACCGCCAAATGCGATCAAATTAAAAAAAAAGTTAAATTTTTCTCAATTTTAGGTTTCTCACTGAAATTATTTACAAACAGCTTGTGCAATTATGGCACAAATGGTTGTAAATGCTTCTCTGGGATCCCCTTTGTTCAGAAATAGCAGATATATATGGCTTTGGCATTGCTTTTTGGTAATTAGAAGGCCTCTAAATGCCGCTGTGCATCACACGTGTATTATGGCTAGCAGTGAAGGGGTTAATTATGTAGCTTGTAGTAAGCTTGCAGGGTTAATTTTATCTTTAGTGTAGAGCTCAGCCTCCCACCTGAAACATCAGACCCCCTGATCCCTCCCAAACAGCTCTCTTCCCTCCCCCACCCCACAATTGTCCCCGCCATCTTAAGTACTGGCAGAAACTCTGCCAGTACTAAAATAAAAGGTATTTGGACCTTTTTAAAAAAAAAAAAAAAAAAAAAGCATATTTACATATGCTGATGTGTATGATCCCCCTTAGACCCCAACCTCACTGATCCCCCACCTAACAGCTCTCTAACCCTTGCCCTCTGCCTTAATGGGCGCCATCTTGGGTACTGGCAGCTGTCTGCCAGTACCCAGTTTTGCAAAAAATGTGCCTTTTTTTTTAAAAAAAATAGCCCTTTTCTGTAGTGTAGCTTCCCCCCCCCACCAAGACCAACCAACAACCCCTTCCAGATCCCTTAGATTATATTTTAAATATTTAAAATGTCTTAGTTTTATTTACTTTTAACTTTGTTTTTCTGTAGTGTAGCGGTTCCCACCCGCTCCCGCCCCGTGCACGCGCCCGCCCACCACCCCCCGTGCACGCGGGCGCTCCCGTGCGCGCCCCCGTGGGTCCCGCCCCCGATCCCGCCCCCCTCCACTCCATACACAGCATCGATGGCCGCCCACCCGCCTCCCACGTAAGCTCCCACCCACCAACGATACCGGCCATCGATGTCCGGTGCAGAGAGGGCCACAGAGTGGCTCTCTCTGCCTCGGATGGCCAAGGGGGGTTATTGCAGGAGGCCTCCATATCGAGGCATCACTGCAATAACCGGAAAGCAGCTGGAAGCGAGCAGGATCGCTTCCAGCTGCTTTCCAGACCAAGGACGTACGCCACACGTCCTCGGTCAATAACTGTATTTTTTTTGAGGACGTGTGGCGTACGTCCTTGGTCGTTAAGGGGTTAAATGAATTGTACCCATCGACAGTGCTGCAGAATATGTTGGTGCTTCATAAATAAAGTATAATAATAATAATACCTTATGTATATTCCAGTTTGTCTATTCCAACATTATTCCTCAGCAAACTATTTCTCAGGGAAAGCACAAAAGATGTAACCAGTCTCCTGTTTTATTTTTTATTATTTTCTTGGGAGACAAAGCAATGCATCAGGGCTGCCTTTTATTTTATCTGATCCTTGCAAAGAAAGGTTACTCATTTTCCCACAATAAAGCTTATAATAGTGTAAACCCGATGCATTGGAAAATGGCAAACCATTATTAAAAAATAAAGACGCATTTCAAATATCAAGTATTTTTTACTAAGCAAATATGCTCTTTGTCATCTCATATACTCCTCCACTAAATATTTAATTTAGACGGTGGTTGTAGATGTCACTTTTTATATATAGTTGTTTCACACAGCATAAAGGAGTGAAAATTCCTAATCTATTAAGTTGTAACAGTCAGATATTTAAAGGAACAAATTAAATAAATATGTTGTTTATTTATTACTAGTACTAAAGCCCGTACACACGGGCCATTTCTTGCAGTACAGAGGTCCCACCCTTTGCTCTCTCTTGCTCCCCCTCTCTTTTGCTCTCTCTCCCCCCCTCACTTTTGCTCTCTCTCTCTCGCTCCCTCCCCCCTCTCTTTTGCTCTCTCTCTCTCCCTCCCCCCCCTCTCTTTTGCTCTCTCTCCCCCTCTGTTTTGCTCTCTCTCCACCCTCTTTTTTGCTCTCTCTCTCCCCCTCTCTATTGCTCTCTCTCTCCCCCTCTATTTTGTACTCTCTCCCCCTCTCTTTTGCTCTCTCTCTTCCCCTGTCTTTTTTGCTCTCTCTCCTCCTCTTTTTTGCATTCTCGCTGTCTCCCCCTTTCTTTTGCTCTCTGTCCCCCTCTTTTTTGCTTTAGCTCTCTCTCCCCTCTGTTTTGCTCTCTCTTCCCTCTTTTGCTCTCTCTCTCTGCCCCTATTTTGCTCTCTCTCTGCCCCTCTTTTGCTCTCTCTCTGCCCCTCTTTTTCTCTCTCTCTCCCTCTATTTTGCTCTCTCTCCCCCTCTCTTTTGCTTTCTCTCCACCCTCTCTTTTGCTCTCTCTCCCTCCCTCTATTTTACTCTCTCTCCACCCTCTCTTTTGCTCTCTCTCCCCCCTCTCTTTTGCTCTCTCAACCCCTCTCTTTTGCTCTCTCAACCCTCTCTTTTGCTCTCTCCCCTCCTCTCTTTTGCTCTCTCCCCTAATCTCTTTTGCTCTCTCTCCCCTCCTCTCTTTTGCTCTTTTTCTCCCCCTCTCTTTTGCTCTCCCCCTTCTCTTTTGCTCTCCCCCTTCTCTTTTGCTCTCCCCCTTCTCTTTTGCTCTCTCCCCTCTCTTTTGCTCTCCCTCTCCCCTCTGTTTTGCTCTCTTTCCCCCCTCTTTTGCTCTCTCTCCCCCTGTTTTGCTCTCTCTCCCCCTCTTTTGCTCTCTCTCTTCCCCTCTCTTTTGCTCTCTCTCTCTCTCTCCCCCATCTTTTGCTCTCTTTCTCCCCCATCTTTTGCTCTCTTTCTCCCCTCTCTTTTGCTCTCTCTCCCCCTCTCTTTTGTTCTTTCCCCCTTCTCTTTTGCTCTCTCTCTCTCCTCTCTCTTGCTCTTTCTCTCCCTGTCTGTTGCTCTCTCTCCACCCTTTCTTTTGCTCTCTCTATCTCTATATCTATCTATCTATCTATCTATCTCTCTCCCCCTCTCTTTTCCTCTCTCTCTCCCCCTCTCTTTTGCTCTCTGTCTCTTTGCCTTTCTCTCTCTCCCCCTCTTTTTTTGCTTTCTCTCTCTCTCTCCCCCTCTATTTTGCTCTCTCTCCCCCTTTCTTTTGCTCTCTCTCTCCCCCTCTGTTTTGCTCTCTCTCCCCTCTGTTTTGCTCTCTCTCCCCTCTCTGTTGCGCTCTCTCTCTCCCCCTCTCTTTTGCTCTCTCTCCCCCTCTTTTGCTTTCTCTCTCCCCCCTCTCTTTTGCTCTCTGTCTCCCTGCCTTTCTCTCTCTCCCCCTCTTTTTTGCTATCTCTCCCTCTCTATTTTGCTCTCCCCCTTTCTCTCTCTCTCTCTCTCTCTCTCTCTCTCTCTCTCTCTCTCGCTCTCTCTCTCTCTCTCGCTCTCTCTCTCTCTTGCTCTCTCTCTCTCTTGCTCTCTCTCTCTTGCTCTCTCTCTCTCGCTCTCTCTCTCTTGCTCTCTCTCTCTCTCTCTTGCTCTCTCTCTCGCTCTCTCTCTCTCTTTTGCTCTCTCTCTCTCTCTTTTGCTCTCTCTCTCTCTCTCTCTCTCTCTCTCTCTTTTGCTCTCTCTCTCTCTTTTGCTCTCTCTCTCTCTCTTTTGCTCTCTCTCTCTCTCTCTCTCTCTCTCTCTCTCTCTTTTGCTCTCTCTCTCTCTCTCTTTTGCTCTCTCTCTCTCTCTCTCTCTTTTGCTCTCTCTCTCTCTTTTGCGCTCTCTCTCTCTCTTTTGCTCTCTCTCTCTCTCTTTTGCTCTCTCTCTCTCTCTCTTTTGCTCTCTCTCCCTCTCTTTTGCTCTCTCTCCCTCTCTTTTGCTCTCTCTCCCTCTCTTTTGCTCTCTCTCCCTCTCTTTTGCTCTCTCTGCCCCCTCTCTTTTTCTCTATTCCCCCCTCTTTTTTGCTTTCTCTGACCCCTCTCTTCCCCCCTCTTTTTTGCTTTCTCTGACCCCTCTCTTCCCCCCTCTTTTTTGCTTTCTCTGACCCCTCTCTTTTTCTCTCTTTCCCTCTCTTTTACTTTCTCTCTCACTCTTTCCCCCTCTATTTGGCTCTCTCTGCCCACTCTCTTTGTCTCTCTCTTCCTCCTCTTTGGCTTTCCATCTTCACCCTATTTAGCTCCCTCTCTTCCCCCTCTCTTTTTCTCTATCTCTTTCCCTCTTTCTTTTGCTCTCTCTCTCTCCCCCTCTCTTTGGCTTTGTATCTGCCCCCTCTCTTTGGCTCTCTCTCTCTCTTTTCCCCATCTTTGACTTTCTCTCTCCCCACCTCTTTTGGCTCTCTCTCGCAGCCACAGCCACTCCCGGCCGTCTACACCCCCATTGCGGTGCCCCGTCTGGCCATGCCCCATCACAGTGTCACCTCTGCTGTCAGGATCCTAAAGGCCAGGTGTGTTTGTCCTTGCGCAGTCTCTACTACGCATGACAGCTTCGGACAAACACACTTGGCCTTTTATATTATAGGATGGGCTATATTAAAAACGAAGCGCTAATTTATCTTGCACCCGCAGATTTGGCCATATGTGGGCGCGCGATAGATAACCAGCCATTGCAAGCGCATATTAAATAAACTAGAGATCAGTTCTATGGTTCAATTTATAAATGTCCCCCGAACGTAAGTGCTAGGTTTTTTTGGTTTGTTTTTTAAATGTAGCTTTTTTTTTTTAGAAAAAAAAAACCTGCAGTTTTTAGGGGCTAAAGTCAGCGACTGTGGAATGTTAGAAAAAATATGGCACTGAAAAGTGCCTTTACATTGTAGTCTATGGGAACTATGTGTTCCCAGTAAATATATATGTATATGCTTATATACATATATATATTGATGTGTTAATATGTGTATATACCTATGACTGCCTGCTAAGTCTCCTGTATACTTCTGTACCAATAGCATCTTACATGTATTTCAATTACTACCTATTTTTATTGACTCATATACATTTCTTACTAATAATCATTGGCTGATTCTTCTTGTTAATGCTGATTGACTAATAATCATTGAGCAACCATTAGAATGTATAACCAACACTGTTGTATTAAAACACTTTTTACCTCTGTGATTACCTTTTATCTAAGCTTTTGCAGACTTCCCCTTATCTATTTTGACAGACTTGCATTTTATCCAATTAGTGCTGACTCATAAATGACTCCACGGCGGTGTTATCTGTATGGCCCACATGAACTAGCACTTTTTAACTGTGAAAAACTGTAAAAATGCACTGAGATAAGAGGCCTTTCAACGGCTTAGAAATGAGTTTATGAGCCTACCAAGGTTTAGCTTTCAGAAAAGAATAGCAAAAGCACAAAGCAAATTTGATGATAAAAGTAACTTAGAAAGTTGTAGAAAAATGCATGCCCTATCTGCATCATGAGAGTTTAATTTTGACTTGCCTGTCCCATTAAAACAGCTTTTACTTAATATTTATTTAGCAAAATTTTCAACATGTTAAGTTTTCTCTTTCATATGTATATTAAGAATATTTTTTGTATAATGTCCCTTTAAGGTAATTGCTGAACATAAAATAATGCAAAGCTTTAAAAAAGAAATTTGAGAACAGCTGATACATTTGCATGCTTAGATACAATCAGTGTAAAAATTAAAAGGGATAATAATCAATGTTTTTATTAGCACAAGGACAATATTTTAAAATATTATTTGAGCTATGCTCTTGTAGATGCAACAGAAAAATAACTTTAAAGGAACAATAAAGTCAAGAATAAACTTTCATGATTAGGATAGAGCATGTGATTTTACTTCAATTATCAATTTGGCTTTGTTTTTTTTATGTGCACAATTTCGGAGAGATAGGCTATTATTGAGTATGTATATGAGTCGGTAATTGGCTGATTGCTGTCACAAGATACAGTGGGCAGAAAAAAAAGTAGCACTCTTTAAAAAATTTCAACAAAATTGTTTTATCTTTTTTTATCTTTAAATAAAAAACACTGGAAGAGCCATTTGATCTCTTTTATATATATTTTCTCTGGGTTTTCAGATTTATGGTCATTTTAGTCCATCCAATTTAAATGTCAAATCATTTTATATTTTTTTTACCCACTTTGTGATGTCAAACATGTGTTCCATTATTTGTTTTGAGACACCTTTTCCAATGGTGTTTCGATTTCATCAGAAAACAGATTTTCACACCAGATTTTAAGTGATCACCTAATAATCCATTTCGGCTTCTATCACAAAACATATCTAAAGAGAGCTTTAATAGCATTCTCAAAAACACAAACACAATTGTTTCCTGATTTAGGGCTAGATTTTGTGTGGAGTGCAAAATTGCGAAATGCGAAAATGTGCACTGGTATTACAAGTTATGCACAATGCAAAAGTGATGTTGTGTATATACACATATAAACACATAGGGGCCCATTTATCAAAGGGCTTGTGGACTTGATCCGACACTGCGGATCAGGTCCGCAAGACCTCGCTAAATGCGGAGAGCAATACGCTCTCCGCATTTAACATTGCACCAGCAGCTCACAAGAGCTGCTGGTGCAACGCCGCCCCCTGCTGACTTGCGGCCAATAGGCCGCCAGCAGGGGGGTGTCAATCAACCCGATCGTATTCGATCAGGTTGATTTCCGGCGAATCCTGTTCGCCTGCTCAGAGCAGGCGGACAGGGTTATGAAGCAGCGGTCTTTAGACCGCTGCTTCATAACTTGTGTTTCTGGCGAGTCTGAAGACTCGCCAGAAACACGGCCCTTCAAACTCCGTACAGAGCTTGATAAATGGGCCTGATACTGTAATTATATATGTATATATTCATATACATATATGTTTTCAGGAATAATACAGTCCCGTAGACTGCTATGTAAAGGCATTTTTCATTGCGTTTTTTTTTTCTGACACCCCACACCCACTCACTTTAACCTCTAAAAACTGCATTGTGCAGTTATTTTTCAAAAAAAAATTAAAATTGCTCATATTTTTTTTTATTTAAAAAAAACTACACCACAGTTAATTATAGGGGTAATTAGGGAATATTTTAAAAATTAACCAAGACCTGATCTGATTATTACAAATTATATGAAATTGTTAATTGCATAATAATTTATATTATTAGTTACTGTATGTGAAAAATATGCCTTGAATAATTTAACCTGTTTTGTAATCCAAAAATCTTACAAAATAAACTTGCAACTTGAAAACTGCACAGTTAAAAGAAATGTGTACCCCCCGTTCATCATCAAAAATCTTGACCATACCCCTGGAATGCCCCACTGTCAGCCTCTCATTCATGTCTACAAAGTTTCAGAGGCACCTTCCATATCTTACATAATAGAATAGACAAGCAAATATGTATGTTACCATTAAAAACCTTTACAATAACTGTTTTCCAGACATGTTTCTAAATTATTTGTGGTTGTAATTGTTATTCTGCTTTTCAAAAGTTTCTCATTTAATATGCAAGACTTCATGCACTGCACACAATTATAGATATTAATTGCAAGAATACCCATGAATCAATGGGTAACCTAGTGAATCAATGCTCAATGAAATTTGAATGAATTGACTTCACAACTAGGACCTTTCTAGATCATTAAAGGGACATAATACTTATTTGCTAAATCACTTGAAAGTGATTCGGTATAACTGTAAAAAGCTGACAAGAAAATATCACCTGAACATCTCTATGTAAAAAAGAAAACTGAAGAGGGACATAAAAAGAAAGGGTGCATCAGGCATGTACATGCACAATCATGTTATGTCACAAGACTAGCATCCTTATTGGCTGCTGAAAATCCCTTTACAATGGGACATGGCTATTGAGGAAATTTTGAGGTAAAATATTTTCCTTTTTTGCATAGAGAAATTCAGGTAATATTTTCTAGGCAGATTTTTACAGCTATGCTGCATCACTTTCAAGCAGAGGCATAACTAGAAACCACAGGGCCCAGGTGCAAGAATCTAAGAAGCCCCCCCCCCCCCCAAAAAAAAGTGCATTTGATACATATCTTTTTTTTTTTTTTTTTTTTACATTTAACACAGAAAAAAATGTGAATCAGATTACATGTCTACAAAAGGAGGTACCCTGTGCCCACAGTCTGTGAGATGGTCTGACCCCCTATTACTGTATATAGTGACACTGTTTAACCCACCAGTACTGTATATAGTGAGTCAGTGACACAGTCCGTAATCTGTCGGTGAGATAGCTGGCCTGACCCTACCCGCCCCACTACTTTATAAAGTGACCACAGTAGTCTGTGACATGGTCCAGCCCCACCGTACTGTATATAGTGGTACTGTATAGACTGGCACTGTTTACCCCCCGCCCCCATGCTGTAGTAACAAGGTCTGTAATTTGCTGGTTCCACAAACATACACACACACACACACACACACATACATGCATAAATACACACACAGTCACATACATACACACACACACACACACACACACAGCCACATACATACATACATACATACACACACACACACACATAAACACCAATGGATAAAACAGAAACACTAACCCCTGTAGTCAGAAACACTAGTGAAGCATCATGTCACACTCACATGATATCACATGATATCAGTGCAGGCAGTGGCAGGTCAATGTTTTTTATTGTAAAAAAAAATTGCGACCTCTGCACCCCCTGTAGTTTCGCCCCTGCTTTCAAGTGCTTCAACATTTGGGTCTTATGTCCTTATAAGAAGTACTAGTTATCATCAATAATTAATCTATAAGCTTCCTTATTATGGCCCCCATGTATGAAGTTGCATAAACAGTTTTAAAGGGACATGAAACCCAATTTTTTTCTTTCATGATTTAGAAAGAGCATGTAATTTTTAACAACTTTCTAATTTACTTCTATTATCTATTTTGCTCCATTCTCTTGATATACTTTGCTGAAAAGCATATCTAGATATGCTTAGTAGCTGCTGATTGGTAGCTGCTCATAGATGCCTCACGTGATTGGCTCACCCATGTGCATTGTTATTTCTTCAACAAAGGATATCTAAAGAATGAAGCAAATGAGATAATAGAAGCAAATTGGAATGTTCTTTAAAATTGTATTCTCTACCTGAATCATGAAAGAACATTTTTGGGTTTAGTGTCCCTTTAAGGCTATTTTGGTCTAAAACTGCAACAGAACTGCTGTTTATTTTACATATCCGCAACCTCAGAGATTGCGGATGTCAAAATTTTGGACTATTTTGTCAGGGAAGAAGTTTTTTAATATAGACTCTCAGACAATAGGTTGCACAAATGCAGAGGTTTGGGCTATGCAAGCATTAGCTTGTGCAATGTTACATTCTAGCAGAACCTTGTTGGCATGTACTATGCTAAACTGAGACCTTAAGTTTTACTTTGGCCCCATAAATCCGTGGAAATCCTCACAAGAGAGCCTCATGAAAAGATTAAGAAAAGCTTGTGTGCTATAGTTTTAAGAAGAAGTGCAAGAAAACCAATATTCAGCTTAAATTCATCAAATAATTCAGGAAATTTGATTTATTTAAATGACCATTCTTTTAATGATTGAAACAAAAAAAAATTATCTGTGTTGAATATAAAGCTTTGTGGTAGCTGATTCTAATTGTATTATAATTATCAGTTATTATATGTTATAAATTATAGTTAATTTGGACAGCCAATTGATTTTTTAAGAGGGTCTAAAGCTGTAGAAGCACTACAAATATCATTAAATCTTTCTTAACAATTTTAGGTTATGTTAGGTTATTTCATTGTTTTTCTTAACATAGGCTTTAATTTAAGCACAATGTAATTCAAATGTCCAGCACCTCTACAGGAATTAGGTGCACGGCATAGAGTATTGCAATCCCATTTCTTTAATATATCCACTTAAAGTTTTATTGGAACATTACCACAGTGAACAATGCCAATGCCTTTATCTTTAAGATGATAATTTATCAAATTCACTGCATGTGCTCTCAAAATATTTGAGCCATACAATTTGGGTGAAACTTTTTCATTACCCTATATTAATCTAATTAAATCCATTCTCATTTCCACCTTTTATAGCTAAAGCCCCCTATTAATTATAAAAGTCTATTTATTAATTGTCTTTAATGAAGTTTGATTTCTTAATTATAGGCTTCCATGTACATTCAGGGGCAGATTTAAGAGTTTAATTTTGGGTGACGTTTTACCATATCAAAAACTTTAATCAGAAGCATCAAGTATGTGTGTCAGAAAGAACTGAAAGGCCATATTTAATAACCTTTTCTACCATGGGAAATTAAGTGGGACCTTCAATGGAAAAATTCATGATTAATTATAGATCATAATTAAACGTAAGGATAATTATTGATGCTGAAAGCTGTGTTCATCTCATCAATTTTTTTTATCAAGTTGCTATTTATAGCCTGTGTAAAGCTTTCATTGCAGTATATAAATTCATGCTGTGGTCCTATAAATTCATGCTGTGGCCTGTGCAAATACTTTTTAAAGGAACAGTGTAGTCAAAAACAGATATGTGCTACCTAAATAAACCTTTAGATGAAGATAAAGTTTGTAATTTTTCAACATTAGCTATTTTGCTGCTAAAGCTGCTAACAATTAGAAAAAAAAACATGCAGTGTCACTGCATATGAATATAAACATAAATCACACTAAATAGAGAGCTTGCATTTTCCCCTCACTCCCTAAACAACATATTTACAATCAGTCCATAGCTGACATTATTATTATTATTATTATTATCGGTTATTTGTAGAGCGCCGCAGCGCTATAAACAAAGGGGGAGTACAACAAAACAATTATAGGGATCAACTGGGTAGAGGGCCCTGCCAAGAGTTGCAATGCTGTAATCAGCTCTTAAGAAGGTGATCTACAAACAGCTGGACTCTTAGGCTTACATGCTAAAGGGGTTCAGGGGATAGCAATGGAAAAGTGGAACTGGTATAAAGTAAGGTTAGCATAGGTTGTATGCATCCCTGAACAGTAGAGTCTTTAGGGAGTGCTTGAAGCTTTCAAAACTAGGGGAGAGTCTTGTGGGGTGAGTCAGAGAGTTCCAAAAGATGGGAGCCAGTCTGAAGAAGTCCTGTAAACAGGAGTGTGATGAGGTAACCAGAGAGGAGGAGAGTAGGAGGTCATGAGCAGAGCGAAGGGGACGGAAGGGAGAGTATCTGGAGACAAGGTCTGAGATATAGGGGGGAGCAGTGCAGTTGAGGGCTTTGTATGTCAGAGTGAGAATTTTGTGTTTGATCCTAGAGGCAAGAGGAAGCCAGTGAAAGGATTGGCAGAGAGGTGCAGCAGATGAACAGCGACATGTAAGGAAGATGAGTCTAGCAGAGGCATTCATTATGGATTGTAAAGGAGCTAGGTGACAGGTGGGGAGACCAGAGAGGACAGAGTTGCAGTAATCAAGGTGGGAAAGAATGAGAGAGTGGATTAAAATCTTAGTTGTCTTGTGTAAGGAAGTGTCTAATTTTAGAGATATTTTTAAGGTGGAAGCGAAAGGCTTTAGCCAAGGACTGAATGTGAGGAGTGAAAGAAAGATCTGAGTCAAATGTGACCCTGGGACATCGGGCATGCGGGGTAGGGGTAATAATGGAGTTGTTGACAGTTATAGAGAGATTGGGGTGGAGATTTTGGAAAAAGGGGGGAAAATGAGGAGCTGAATCAGTCCATAGCTGACATTATTATTATTATTATTATTATTATTATTATTATCGGTTATTTGTAGAGCGCCGCAGCGCTATAAACAAAGGGGGAGTACAACAAAACAATTATAGGGATCAACTGGGTAGAGGGCCCTGCCAAGAGTTGCAATGCTGTAATCAGCTCTTAAGAAGGTGATCTACAAACAGCTGGACTCTTAGGCTTACATGCTAAAGGGGTTCAGGGGATAGCAATGGAAAAGTGGAACTGGTATAAAGTAAGGTTAGCATAGGTTGTATGCATCCCTGAACAGTAGAGTCTTTAGGGAGCGCTTGAAGCTTTCAAAACTAGGGGAGAGTCTTGTGGGGTGAGTCAGAGAGTTCCAAAAGATGGGTGCCAGTCTGAAGAAGTCCTGTAAACGGGAGTGTGATGAGGTAACCAGAGAGGAGGAGAGTAGGAGGTCATGAGCAGAGCGAAGGGGACAGAAGGGAGAGTATCTGGAGACAAGGTCTGAGATATAGGGGGGAGCAGTGCAGTTGAGGGCTTTGTATGTCAGAGTGAGAATTTTGTGTTTGATCCTAGAGGCAAGAGGAAGCCAGTGAAAGGATTGGCAGAGAGGTGCAGCAGATGAACAGCGACATGTAAGGAAGATGAGTCTAGCAGAGGCATTCATTATGGATTGTAAAGGAGCTAGGTGACAGGTGGGGAGACCAGAGAGGACAGAGTTGCAGTAATCGAGGTGGGAAAGAATGAGAGAGTGGATTAAAATCTTAGTTGTCTTGTGTAAGGAAGTGTCTAATTTTAGAGATATTTTTAAGGTGGAAGCGAAAGGCTTTAGCCAAGGACTGAATGTGAGGAGTGAAAGAAAGATCTGAGTCAAATGTGACCCTGGGACATCGGGCATGCGGGGTAGGGGTAATAATGGAGTTGTTGACAGTTATAGAGAGATTGGGGTGGAGATTTTGGAAAAAGGGGGGAAAATGAGGAGCTGAGTTTTGGAGAGATTTAGCTTGAGGTAGTGAGAGGACATCCTGGAAGAGATGTGAGAAAGACAGTTAGTGACACGGGTTAGTAAGGAAGGAGATAGGTCTGGTGCACACAAGTAGATTTGGGTGTCCTCGGCATACAAATCATATTGGAAACTGTGGGACTTTATTAGGGAACCTAGTGATGATGTGTAGATTGAGAAGAGAAGGGGACCGAGGACAGAGCCTTGCGGTACTCCGACAGAAAGTGGCCAAATTATTCACTATATACCCATACCTAGGAGAGGAGGCAATAGTGAGCTACTTCTTAAGAGGCGTGAAGCTTTTTGGATAGATAAATTAGAGTCATTGATTCCTAAAGGGATGAATAGGGAAATTGATCTGAGTGTATTTATGTAAAGGCTTATCTCTGGGACAAGGGATAGACTGTTATGTGAGAATTGGTACATTGTCATTGACTAAATCTGTAAATTTGATCTGCTGCATTCCATATCTGTGTACATAGTGTTTTTTGGGGGGTTTTTTAGGAAAAAAAGATTTTTTATATTAAGAATAAATTAATTAAGGTGTACACCACTAGGGGTCAGTATATATGAAGGTGTATTATTGTAATGTATTAAGAGTGTTAATTAAGGAGGTGTGGTCTCACCTTACTGTACGTATTTAAGGGGAGTAATGTTTGTATAAATTGCATGAACATGAGTAAGGGTGTTTAACCCGAAACGTTGTTCTGTTTTTACTTTTTGCTACCCTGACATGACTAAGGGTATGTGACCCGAAATGTAGTCATTTTGTACCTACTCCTACATAAAGAATAAAGAGGATTTACTGCATATCAAGGTGGTGCTGCCGTTTTCTTGAACTTTTGTATTATCCAAAGGTTTTTACAGTGACCTGTGGGCGTGCACTCCTGTTTGTTTGTTGTGCTGGATTATATTGGATTTTGTTTCTCTGCTTTAATATCATTCTGCTGTCATCACACTCCCCCCTCATTACCACAGTATTTAATTATCTTCTGTAGACAACGGAGCTCAACCTCTCACACATTGCTTTGTGAAATATCACCCTGGCTTTAAAGAGATGGATTCACAGTTCAGTATTTAAATAGCCCATATTTGTTTTTGACTAACCTGTCCTTTTAAGTATAGGTAGCCCTCAGTTTTACATCAGGGGTCTGTTACTGAAAGAAAAGTTGTAAAAAAAATTGGTTAAAAAGGAACCCAGTTACATAATATAAGTCAATGAGTTACTTTTCAGTTCCCTCTCAAAATCGACATTAGTAATGTAATATTGTAATATTATATTATATTCTAACTTAATATACTGTATATTGTGCTATTAAATAATATTATATTATATTTAAAGCCCTAAAATGAATGCAGTGAATTTAAAAGCAGCAATAAAAAATAGTTGTTTTTTTTCTTGTGAGTCATGTTGCTATCTATCAATAAGGCAATGGTTTTTTTTTTGTTTATGAGCCAGTAGTGAGCAATCTTGTTTTTTTCTTTCTCTGCATATAAAAAGAACATATTTTTTACATTGTTTTTAAACATACATACATACACATTCCTTTTAACTTCAATTTCAAAAGGCCAACACATATTTTAATATATAACTGCTCATTTACATGCATGATAGCAATTGTTTTACAGTCCACTGTACTGGCCCTTTTAGAAAGCAAACAAATGTCATACTACTCTTGTGTGCTGTACACAGTATTACAGTGAGGGCTACTTGTATCACATTGCAGGCACCAATTAAATAAAGTAGAAACCTTAAATATTTTTTGTAAATATTGTTTACAATACTCATATGCAAAAATCAAGATAAACTGCTTTAATATAACCACCCACAAATATTTTAAATATAGTGCCCTTTAATATGCTTGATATAAATATGCATTTTTCAATTCAAACAGAGCCCGATTTTAACATGCCTTTGCAATTTTATCTTGGAAGTAATAAATCAACATTGCAAGAAATTTTCCAGTAAGACTGACAACATCTACAATATCTGAAATGTGAAGTTTATTGCAGTTATTTTTAGCTCAAAAGGGTTCTAAAAAAATACTGTGGTGAAATAAGATTTTTTTATACCAGTTGTAGTCCAAGCAGCTTAACAGTTCTGCTTAAGACTTGACAGAAAGTTAGATCCAAGTAGTATTTCCAGAGATATTTTGCTTTAAAAAACAAAAAAACCTAGCAACCATTATTTTTCAAAAGAAGAATGTACTTGAATATGTAATAATAGGTATGAATACTTAATTAACATGCAGGTTAGTCAAATCTTTTTGCATTTTGAAGAACATAAAATAACCCCAGGAGGTCGCTGAATAATATTACAACTGAAGATAAACATTTTCTAGACTGCTCTGCTTTTATATACTATAATATTATTTATTAGTAATGCTACAATACATTTCTAATAAAATAAAAAAATAATCTAATATACTGTATTTATCTGCATTTTACAAATCCTAATTATGTCTATCTATTTAAAAAGGTTTCTGTAAAGTCATTGTGTCTAAGGGCTCGATGATATATTGTTCGCCAGCTCAAACCTTATTTTCTCGCTGACACTCGCCGAGCTGCCCCGGTGCAATGATCGTAAAAAAGGGGCAGTCCCTGTGAGTTGCGAGATGGCTCCTATTAAAAGTAATGGAGCTCGCTGGATAGGGAAACTTCGCTCCTTAGTGCGAAGTTAGCAGAGAGCAGGGGGAGCACTTTAAAATTAAAATCCTGCAGCCAATATAACTCACATTACGGTGCTTTCTGCTTATAGCATCTTACATTCGCCTATATGTTCGTATGCATTTGTTTTTCTATTGGGGTTATAAGTGTTCGTATTGTTTTGACAAAAGCTCGCCACCTTTTAGTTGGCGAGAAAAAACTGTGATATCTGCAGTGCGAAAATCTTTATAGAATTACGCTGGGATTAGTGAGACATTTTCATATACGCCCATGGAACGCCCATGTTCAGCCCATTTTACAAAAACACAACAATTACGCTTTACATTTTGTATTTATAAATTCAAATTTCTGTTTGATTTTTGCACATTCAGTGTACTACAATTACAATTTACGCTGTGAATATTTAATTTGATTTATTCCTGTGTAAATTAGATACTAATTTTACGTTTTTGTTAACATACGATTTTTGGTGAAGAATTTTGTTACGATTTTTGATGCACCTTAACAATACAATTTTTCCTTGCTTATTTTTGTGTGAATGATTCAAATATTTGTTTTGTATAATGTTTAAAATATGAATTTTATTGTGCACATTTCATATGAAAATGCAGTATACGCCCCTTAGCGAGACACCCTGTTTTCAGGGTAAAAAATGGCTTTAGATCATTTCACAAGGGAAATAGAAGGACTGACGAGCATTCTTTAATAATCACGCCAGCCCAGAGAGCTTTCAATCATCGAGCCCTAAGAGAGAGAGAGAGAGAGAGAGACAGAGGCAGGGAGACACAGAGACAGAGAGTAGCGGATCTGCACTCACTGGACTTTCAAAGTGTAGCAATTTATTGTGAACAGTGACGTTTCAGGGATCAGACCGTCCCCTTCATCAGACCAAAATGGATCCGCTACTCTCTCTATGTTATTTCTGATCCTGACACCCTGGCAGTAACTTTGGAAAGTGAGAGTGCTAATCCCTTGCAAGGTTGAGTGTGCATATATATATATATATATATATATATATATATATATATCATCAAGAGAATGTTATCTGAGCTACAACATTAAACACAATT